>NC_092646.1:44785817-44892835 GCF_039555335.1 Amphiura filiformis
TAATAATAATGATTATAAAATGGGACCTCTGATATGTTTGTAGTAATGTGTTATGAACAAAGTATTTTTTTGAGAAATATACAACACACATAATTATCATAAAATGAACAATTGTAACCTTTTTTTATTTATTTACGTCAGCTCCTTTAACTGTAGAGTCTTTTGCACAAACGTGTTTTCAATGCATTGCTAACGGCATCTGATACTAGAATTGATTTTGTTTCACCTCAATTGACGGAATACGGATTTATTTAGCGACATTCATAATAGAAAACCAGGGTCTTGCTTGCATTCAAATGTCACGCCCAAATTATATGGCTCGTAAAATTTTACATCTTAGTTTCAATTATAATGGACGTATTCTTGGTATTTATTAAAATGAAATAATAAATTTGATGACGGTCATGACTGACATGAAAGAGATCTTATTTAGTGGCACATTTCATGCATTGCTCTAATTACAAAATGTCACTTCCGATATAAGGAATACTCAAAATTTAACATTTTTTATAACTTGTCAAGAATTTGATTTAAACGATTTTGTAATTGGCGGGAAAATACCAAGTCAAATCGATACTGATGGCGACATAACTTTCTCACGAAAATGTCTCATTCACAGAGTGTGGATGCAACCCAAATATATGATATATACAAACTGTTTATGAGTGTGATGGCCGAAATATTATCACGTTAATTTGCGCATGTAAAATTCTGAAATTATTTTTCAACGTTTATTTCACTTTCGGCTACTCTAACAATAACAGTTTCTAACTTTCGGAGTAAAATATATGATCTGCTTCGTGAATTACTTGCAAATAATGTGATTTACTATTACTCAAAAACATGAATTATCTGCTTCCAAATAGAATCCGCTATGTTATTATTATAAAACTTTTAGATACCGCATTTTAAAATCTGGAGTAGACTGATTCAAACACCTGCCAATATCTTTACAAGTATAAAATGTGGTATTCCGGTTGAAATACATACACCCTATGGAAGATATGACCTTAATCTCCCACACAGGAGGCGTAGATTTCAAATGGAGTCACCAATTCAGGTAACCCTATTTGAAATTCACACTACCTGTGTGGAAGATTAAGTTCATGTCTTCAATAGGGTGTATGGATTTCAACTGGAATAACCCAATGCAGATACTGCTTTTACGAGACGCAATTGTTAAGCGTTATACCTGTCGAAGGTAAATGCAAAACTAAAGATACAGCACAGTGGGCTGATAATTATGGTAATGGAAAAACATGCAGAAATGGTTCGTGATTGTTATGGCTCCCTGTCTTCTTGTTTTTCCAATCAGAATAATTGGTCTAGTAGTATCAAGGGGATCAGCATGGGCGGTGTATCATATATTACAACAGTTCCTTTTTTGTAACTATAAATTGATCAATTTAATGATATAAGATTGGACCAAAAATATGACGATGTATCGCTGGTTTGAATGCCGCAAACGAAGTGTTTTGATGTATAGCTGAATGTATTGCAATATTATCTTTTGAGTTTAAAATATGCTATACTATAACAGAACAAAAAACGATTCCTGTGTTTAGTTTCGTTCGCGAAGGTAACAACACAAACACTTTTAGAGTTACTGACAAAACCTGAGGTTTATTAAAGAAAAAAATATCAGACAACCTCGTCTGGAGTGGCTCCAGAAACCGGAGCAATGTTCGCTTATTGTGATCAACCTTGCCAATGATAAAAGATACATTGTCCTTGCTTGAATGGTTTAATGAAACCAGTTTGAAAAAGCATCATCATATATACAACCAACATAAAAGCAACAAAAAGAAAACTAAATAAAGAGAAGAAAACAAAAAAAACTTGTTCATCAAAAGCAATCGGGTAATCTGTGTTGATTCCCTTGTGCAACCAGTGATGGAGTGCTAATGCATGCTGACATTTGAAGATATATGGCAATAGTGTCTGTTCTAATCAGTTTAATGGACATAACTTAACACTTTGAGTAGTTTATCAAAGGTTCTGACTCTACACTGTTAGAACACTGGGTAAAAGAATTGATTGGGTAAAATATTTTACCCAACATTGGGTTATTTTAAGTAATGTACCTAATGTTAGGTAGCCGCTGTGTACCATATGAACAACCCTCATTGGTTGTGTAAATGTTTTACACAATGTTGGGTAAAATTTTACCTTACATTGGGTAAATCACTGATAATAACCAAATGTTGGGTAAAATTTACATAATTTTGTGCAAAATGTTTTACCAAACCGGTTTTTACCCAGTGTTCTAAGAGTGTAGTTTATCAAGGTTTCTTAAGACTGTTCACACAATAACACTAAAACATCCTTAGACAATTATTTACAAAACTACTTTTGTAATTACAAATTTATGTAGTATGCATTAAAACTTATCCGGAAGGAGCGTATCAACTTTTAAAGCATTATGCCTCGTTATACTTGGAAAATAATTTGCCCCATTAACTCTCTTCACGTGGGTGTCGACTGCAGACAACAAGTTAAAAAAAAAATTCAAAATTCAAAAATTTCACAAATGTAAATTTTCATGACCATATTTGGAATCAGCATGAAAAATGCATTAAAATGAGTACAAACAAGCCTAGTATTGATTCAGTAGTTCTTAAGATAGCTCTTGATATTTTGAGAAAATATTTCAAAACTTGAAATTTTAACATTGAAGCGCATGGATAGCACGTAAAGCATTAAACTCTTCTGGTTGTGAACAGCCATATTAGCCAGATATCAAAGTTTCAAAATGCTAAGCACTTGTATTTTGTATAATTGGTACATACCTGTTTCAAGGTCGAATTGTTATCCACAGTGGCAGGTACATGTAAAAGAAGAGAGAACAATAATTATATTTTAGTGCAAAGTTATAAAAAGAAAGCACTGGCGTAATAACATTTGCAATATTATATCTGTAGGGGTGGACATTTATACTGGAGTGGGGGTGGGTGGGTTTTGGTACGGGGTGTTTATGTGGGGGTTTATGTTTGTTTGTTTATGCGAACAACAAGGCCATATTGTTTTTTGTGATTGTACGCGGCCTGATATATATTAAAGCCAGTGACAGCTACAAGGTCACAAAAGACACATAGAAACGCATTACTAAAATAAAACAAAAGAATCAAACACATGAAAGAGAGAGTGAACAAAAAAACAAGGACAAGTAAATGTTTTGATAATGGTTTGTTGATTACGGCAAAAACCTAGAATATTTTACTCTCTCCACGCGGGTGTCGACTGCAGACGACAAGTTTCAATATTTATCAAAATTCAAAATTTTCAGATGTGTACATTTTCATGACCATATTTGAAATCAGCATGAAAAATGCATTAAAATGAGTACAAACAAGCCTAGTATTGGTTCAGTTGTTCTTAAGATAGCTCTTGATATTTTGAGAAATTATCTCAAAATTTGGAGTTGATGCTATGACAAGCACACAGAGCATTAAGCAAATGAAACTAATAGATATCTCAATAGATTAATGTGGAAGTCAGCGGAGACATATAAATGGATACATGAAATTAATAGCCAATATGCCAACATTATCTCACCTATATTAACCCTTACCCGCACATTATGAATAACAACAATTAGGAATCATACTTTGAAACTGGTAATAACATGCCTAGTTATGCTCCTATAGTTTAGCAAAACAAATCTTTGTATTTTAATAAATAACCTTAACCTCAATGAACTTCGTATAGGTTAGTTTCACAGATAACTTCTTACATGCGTGATGTATACAACTGAAGGAAAAAACGGAGGAAAACATAAACTACAAGCCTAGACCGGTTAACGTTGTAACAAGCGTACCATCTTCCAGTTAATTGAATATAGACAAACTCTCGTATCCGTCGTGTAGGAAGAAAAAGCAAAAGCTATCAATAACAAATGTATTTTCACTGTGCTTCCTGAGAGAAAGGGCATGGTTAAGATTCCATCGGCATGCATACGCCAAATTCAGGTAAAACACAAAACAGATGCTTTATGTTATCTATATACCCAACAGTAGAGAGTGTGTTTGTATGCAGCGAATGCTAAATGATCTGAACGGAAGCCAGGAAGTTGTCGACCCGCTGGGCTGGAAAACAGCACTTAAGTGATTCCATGTACAATTGAAAATGGGCTATTTCAGTTGTTATCCATAAACCCCCTGTTGAAGACATGACCTAAATCTGGAAAACAGGGAGTGTGAATTTCAAATGGGATTACCCGAATGGGGGACTCTTGTTTGAAAGCTACACCCCCTGTGTAGAAGATTAAGGTCATGTCTTCCATAGAGGGTGTATGGATTTCAACTGGAATAGCCCAATGAGGAATAATGGACTGTGATTTCATTAGGAACAAAGGAACGACATTATGATCATGTGCGTATGTCAGCATGCTTGTAAAATGATGTGTGATGATTGTTTACTGACAAACTGACATATTGCATTTAAGATGATATATGTAATGTTATTTTGTAGTTGATGAGAGGATGGATGACGTTGAAAGTGATAGGAGATATAATATGCCAGTATGAGGATGCTTTAGAGGGTTCATTTTATAAACTATACAAAAAACAATAGAAAGTAAAAACACACAAACACATTAGTACCTATCATTTTATAATGTTTATTGGAGCAGCTCTTAACTACCAACATTAATAGACGAATGTTTGAATCAGTGGATCAAACATTGAATTTAATTTCGACAGATTTCTTTATGACCACTAAATACTGTTGCGCATAGCAAATTGTACAAGAAAAAATAGGAAAGAAGAAACGATTAAAAAGAATGATTAACAGTAAACGAAATTGAAGGAAGGTTTTGAATATTATAAAATATTGCATAACAAGGACGTAGGAGGAGATCACGAAAAAATGACCAATAATATTAAGGCATATAAGATCCACCGATGACGAGGGAAAACGGAGAGCAAAATGTATAAAAGCCAAAATGTATTAATGAAACAGGTGAAGAGGACAAGCCGCACAAAGGTAATTCATGCCCGAAATATGTCAAGCAATTTGAGAATCCATAATGTCCAGCTTCAAAAACAACATCATTATAATGACATTTCTGGAGGGTATATTCAATGCTGAGAAATTGAAATTGATCTTTGCGGTGGCTTACCAATTATAAGGTCTAGGACGACTATACAAAAAAGCTAAGGTTATCAGCCACCCTGGTTGTCAAAATACATTATTCTTGCAGGCATGAATACATCTTAACATTTCCACCAGTGAATAGATACATAATGTACAAGTTAAATAGCGAATGTTAAAGAAGATTATATTAAAACAAATATATACAATGTCATTAGCTACGGCTAAGCAATCTTAATCTTTAGTACTTTTACATTTGCATTTTAGTAATATCTAGGTGACGTGTTCACTGAGAACATGACATAGAAATACAGTCATTCTAACCATGGTATAAAAGTGCGCTTTTAATTAACATGAATCGAATACTGATACCCGATAGGAACACGTGGACTATGATTTATAACATGAGTAAAGATAGATGGATTATGTGCGCATAGAAATGTCCTGTGCTCATATTTCATGATTAATGTTTCTTCAATATACGCGAATGGTTTTTTAACCATCTGTAACTAAACACATTGATGTAATCCAACGGTTAATGCACCCAATATGGGACGCATCACAGGAAGTATCACATAGTAAGTAACCAGTATCACATTCTAATTAACGAGTATCACATGTTAATTAACATTGGATACTGATTATCCTGCCCTTTAGAAAATGCATACACTGACCAATCAGAGCAATCGTTAGAAAAATACCAAAAGTGTCATTGATTTTGTTTCATACACTCCTAGATAGTGAGAACCAATCAGAGCAAACGTTAGTAAAATACGAGGTGTGCATAAAGATTGCATAATTGCACGGGCATTGTTACTCGCATTTTCCAACATTTTAAGTGAATTTTGTTATTGAAATAGCAAAAATCACGAATTTTTTTCTCGTATATGAAATAGGTTAATCACTTGTTGCTCGAAAAATTGTACAAAATAATGCACTTGTACTGAAATGTTGATACGTCTAATGCATTCCCCCTGCGGGACTCGTTCATTAGACGCATGTACATCTCAATACGCGTGCATTACTTTGTACAATTTCTCTCCCAACAAGTGACACGCATTTATTAACCTAAAACATACCATGTCTACAATGTAATGTATTACGTATAGAACACTGGAGGATATTCTGCTTGATTTTAAACATTATTTTGATGCTGGTCACGTGTTTATTTGCATGTTCCACAATAACATCGATTAGGTGTTTTTTTAAATCTTTATTTATCTCAGCAAAAGATTAGACGTACCTCAAATTTTTTTGACCTTCAACGGAAGACTGGCAAAGTCTTCCTCGGGAGACGGGTCAATGTTATGACCGAAAGTTTAAGGTACGTCTAATCTTGTGTTGAGATCAAAAGTCCTGTCTGTATTGATGGTGCTCTATCACTGCAACCAACAGTTGATAACTAACGCCCGATTTATACTTAGAGACTTTGAGCTAGAATTTACGACCTCCGTGAATAAAGGGCGCGGCGATGGTAAGTATTTGTGATTGGCTGGTGGCACAAAACATCAAGGGGATAACTCTATCACGAAAAGCTTTAATAGTATAAAACATCAACATACACTCGATTATAAATTATCGTCAATTAAATTAATCAATCACGTCACGCGATACTAAAAGTAAGACCATGGACCAATATTTCTCCGGGAAAATTTCGCCTCCGCGAATCGGAGTATGAATCACGGTGACATAATAAGATGGAGATTGTTTCTCCTTGCACTTCAGAATGTGATCTAGTTTGCTAAGCCATCACTTGATCCTACTTCGTGAGAGCCTCATACATATAACACGTACATTTGCTGCAATCATGTCTTATTTAGATAAGAAACTAATTTTTGACGAATGCAAAGAATATGCTGCCGAACTGTGAGAATTGTACATTTACATGTGGTACATGCTTATATTACACAAATGCATTGAAATAAAAATTTAGATAATTGCTTCTTGACTTTTGTATGAGCGTTTTAGTGTATTGTGTTTTGGAAGATTGAAATGAACCCTTATAAGGCAGACCGGTTGGTATGTTGTATATGTTGTACAACCGGCATGCATGGGTATAACACCAAGAAATACGTAAAAGAAGCATTAATACATCCGCTAATATCTTTATTGCATACATGATTTATAATATAACATAAACATAATGATGTCAGTAATGCCAATATTCCATTCAATGTCACTTTTTATGCCCAATTACTTTCAAAAACACAGATTTTGATACGCACCCTCCTACGTGTACCATGTTAGATACATGGAATGTCTCCAACTGCACTCATAAAATTCATTTGGTGACACTTGAACAACAGTCGTCACAGCAATTATAATTATGATCAGTAAGGTAGAACAAAAGCGAGCTATTAGTGTAGATTCAATTTTAGATTCCAAAGCACATGCAGTATATGCTTTTAAGGTAATTACAATGAAGTATACCACAAGGTCACGGCGATTTTAAAGCACATGAGTACTTTAAGTGTAAGGATTGCCTGTTAACGTATGCCTTTAAACAAGAATAATGCAAAGCGTACAGTGTCTCATAAGTAATGTGAGTTTTTATGCTAGATTCAGGATGTCTTTTCAAAATCTGTTCCATTTGTGACCTATATTTAACAACGTTATACTTTTACATTGTGATATCCTTGTACAAGAAGCATATAATGCATTCAGGATGCTTCACTGAAATCTGTGAAAATATAATGAATGTGCTAGCTCTAGGGTTAAGGTTGGTGGTACATAAATATAGCATACTAAATTGGGCAATATATGTACTGGTGGTATTCATAACGAACTAGATCAATAATAATCCGTTGCCGTGTGTAAAGTTTAAATCTTAGTAATTACATTATTTAAGGGCAATGGCCTATTCAATTTTTAAGCATCAATGTTATTGATATTACATAATAGAAGGGCAACAACCTATTCCAAAATATATTTCAAGCACAGTGGAGCTGGTCAAGTAGCAATTTCTGTTCCAATATCCGCTCATAATAATCATAAAAGCTCCATATTATACGCACTGGGAATAGAAACGCAAGCAATATTTCTTAATTCCCATACAATTCTCATTTACCCGTTATACGGTATTGTAACTTTCAACAATATTTGGTAAAATATACATCGAGTGTCCCGTAAGTTGTAATGTTATATGCAGTGAAGACAGATAATTATTTTATTTCGCATTGTGGTGTATTATTCGCTCTAATAACTGGTGTGACAGTGCGTTACTTGTACAAATGAAGACGTCGCGGGGTGCTTGAAGCATAAAAATAATACTTTCCTCTTTACAGATCGCATCTTATGGATACAACATTTTGTGAAGTAGTAACAAATCGTTAATCAACATATTCGTAAAGCAAACATGCAATGGTTCACTAGACTAGGAGATTGATAACTTAAAACAAATCACACAACCGTTATCAGTTTAGGCAGTTACGTCCTTGTCGCGCTCTTTCCATTAGGATAATGGAGCCATGGTAGAGCGAGAGAGTCAGTTTCCCTTCTCGCGTACCTTCCTCTATGACAAATTTGCCCACCCAGGACCAAACGTCAGTCATTCAGTATCTCTAATTTGAATATACTTTATTGCTAGAATACGTGCATTATGCTGTTATAAATCTCGAAATGACTTTTCTGTATACATGTAGGATACACTCTTATTGCACTGCCGATTGCCGATTCTTAATACTTTGCGTGCTAGCCATGTACGCTTCAATGGAAAAAGTTCAAGTTTTGAAATATTTTCTCAAAATATCAAGAGCTATCTTAAGAACTACTGAATACTAGACGTGTTTGTACTCATTTTAATGCATTTTTCATGCTGATTCCAAATATGGTCATGAAAATTTACATTTCTGAAATTTTTGAATTTTAAATTTTTTTTTTTTTGAAACTTGTCGTCTGCAGTCGACACCCGCGTGAAGAGACTTAAACAAGCAGCACGATTTATTTCATGTTTCGTTGGTGCCCATAATACTAGTACAGACTGATATGTATGACTTTGTACTCATTTCTTTTAGGTCGACCTATCAGGCAGGCTTGTTGAAATAGTAATTTAAGAGAAATTAGCAAATATGATATGTATTTTCCGACAGAGATCAGCAGACAGTGCAAAGAACTAATTTCAAAATAAAATTTGATGAGAATAATCATGATAATTGGCGGCAAAAAGGTTGTTTACACGCCATAACTAAATATTAAGGGGGTACTACACCCATGTGGTAAATTTATGACTATTTTTGCATTTTTCTCAAAAAACAATTACACACTGGTAACAAAAGTAATGTATATTATTGGGGCAAGGAATCCAATTACTACACTGAAATTTCAGTGACTCAAGACAAGCGGTTCAGTATTTATGATAGGAAACGAGGTACATCCTAGTGGTACCTTATTTCTGATCATAAATAACAAACCGCTTGTCTTGGGTCACTGAAATTCCAGTGTAATAATTGGATTCTTGCCCTATAATATACATAACTTTTGTTACCACTGTGTTATTAGTTTTGAGAAATTGCAAAAATATACAAAATTTATCGAGGGGTGTAGTACCCCTTAAACCAATTCAAAGTGTCTGTTTTAACATTAATAATATATATTGAATAATCTCCACTGCCAGTATGTGTACCTGTGACTCAAACACATAAGTTTGCCTAATATTTTCAAAGTTATAGTATAGAGCAGTTATTTTGGCACTTCTGGCAAGTGCTAATCTAGTTGCCTAGTTTGCTCTCATGGAAAAATTGAGTTAGCTTGAAATTCCCCTGGACAAGGAACTCACTGCTAATTGTCTCGTTGTAACCCGTACGAAACTCGGGGAGCTGATCCTGGTTGCGAAGGTTATTTGTGGAATGTCTAGGGTGTGCGCTCTTGAAGCTGCAAAGTCCCTGAGTTGTTGTTAAATGGTTTATGGAATGATGTGGGGCCGTAGTGGTCAGCGACAACCTGTAAAGTGTGCTGAGGCTTGTGGATCAACGTCTAGGCGCTGTGCCTGTGCGTAGCGCACTATAAATCACTACGCTTTTTTTTTTTTTTTTAATCATAATATGATTTACATTAATTGCGATATCAAACCAGATTTCTATTCCTATTTTATTTCAATATGGAGAAATGGTGCCGTATTGTTTTGGTATCAAAGGTATATACAATCACATCAACATAATGTTGTACGCGATATCAAAAATGTTAAAAAGTTAAATTTTACAGTTTTCTTATAGAAATGCACACAAATGAGTACGGTCATACCTGATACTCGTTCAATTACTAAGTCTAGTTTCATATTACATGGTTAAGTACAACCAACTTTTGTTATCTTATCTATTTATTAATGTATTGTGTTGCAAAATATGTACTTAGGTATAACCAATCTATACCCTAATCCTTACCCCATTATTCATTAGTTGTTGGATACTACATGTATAGCATTACATTAGAGTACAGGTGATCACAAGATGGTCCTTCAATGTTTGGGGCGAAATATGTTTGTAGACTAAAACTTCATTAAATTTTATTTTGGACGTTTTCTGATCTTACATTCTAGTTAATGATTATGTCAACTTGCTAAGCCTTTTAAGTATCGTGATTATTAGTTCCCTATTTTATCACTTTCCACTATTAACATTCTTCTTAATTGTGTTTTTTTATGAGCATTTTTGTCTTCTGCATTCGCTTTACTTATATTTAAGAATGAAAGATGCACTACATAAATGACTTGCTGTATGCCCTTATGTACAGTATATGCGCGGTACACAATATATTAAAGGTGTGCATCGCTTACTCAACTGCACGTATTTGCATTGTTGTTCTAAGGATTTTCCACACCCACTCTAGTCATCCCATCTTCAATCGCTTCTTTACTATAATTCTATTTCCCCCTCCGGACAAACGCAACGGTTACATTTTGTAGCGTGAATAAACAAGCATTGACCAATCAGGCTAATTACGGTGCAGTAACTAATCCGGCTCGCTTCAACCCTCCGTCAGAGGTTTAATTTACGAAACGTGACTTCCATGTGGGAAATCATATATGTGTAATATCGGCTAACTATTTTATTGTAATTCGTCTCCAGCCTATTTCATTTCTTGTAATTCTAATAAAGCTTGGTAATATATATGACAAGCACCGATGATGGCATTTCTTATAGTATTACGGGAGTGTAAAACTGTCTCTCTGTCTTACTGTCGGTTGGAATAAGCAGAAAGAAAAACATATTAGACATAAGTAGGAGCAAAATTATTGGACATTGCAAAGGACTTGCTTTTAAGCCAAGTACTAATGGGCGTAGTGTACTACTTATTTTCTATATCATCAAACAGCATAACATTAACAAAACTGTCAAAATATGCATAATAATTATTTTTTAGAAAGTGTATCAGGTCCATCTCCAGTACGTTGATAGGCATGGTAATTATTCTTCGTTTATAGCACCCAACGGTTTCAGTTATTGGATTTTATCATACAGGTGGTACTGTTTTCTAAAGTCCTTCTAAGAGACAGTACCAAATCACGCAGAAACGCGCTAAATCACGCATAAACTCATGATTAAATGAAGAACTCAAATCAAGTTACTTTCACTCATTGAAAAACAATTCGAAATTCTCACGGGGTTTTTGTAATTACGTATGCTTTGACATAAACAACGCACTGGAAACACAAACTACCTGATCGAGGAATGTTTTATACGAATCACTAACATTTTAAAGTAACTCTTGGGGTACAATACCTATCTTCTTCTACAAACAACATGTGATGGTGGCATGGTTAAGTCGTGTGACTCGACTTTGGTCGGTGCATATGGGGTGTTCACAGACAAGGGATCAAAGGTCATTAAGGAGTCATTTCCGGTCGAAATCTTACAAAATGTTAATCATTGTTCAGAGTATATCGACCTGTACCAAAATGTGGCAAATTTCACGACTGGAGGTGGTTGTGGATGTTTTATATGATCAACTCTTGGGGTACACAGATAATTTGATATAGCCTACCACTGTAGGTACTATCACAAGGTAATATTAGCGGAATCTGATTATTCTGCCATAAAGAGTACATCATCACATGTTAATGTAGTTTACTCTTGCACATTTTTAGATATGGGGTTCTGCACTTCACAGATGGGTTGGCAGACTTTATGCACACTATCTTATTTCACAATGTTATCCCAATCGTACTTTATACTTTCATTATCATTCTCAAGGTGTTTTTTTTCTGTTGGTCAGTTTCAATTCAATACAATATGAAGTTAACTAGATGGAAATTAAGGTCTATAACGTCAATAAACTAGGTGGAGATAAGCTAGTCATTTTCCAAAACCTCAGGAAAACAAATGTAGATACCAAATACTGGGCTATTAATGCAACCAAAATGAGAGAAGTCAAGAAAAAAAGAGACGACGGAGAAACGACGACCATCGTAATTATACGAAAACAACAGCTTCAGAAACAGCTGCAAGAATTGGAGACATCATTCTTAGAAAATTGTGGATAGGAGAAGGATTTCACACATATAACAATGGGTGAAAGGGGGCAATAATTAAAAGGAATCTCAATACTTTTGGCATTATAAGATATTGATACTTTTAATTTCCAACGTGTTGCAATCCCTTACTTCAAATGACATCCATGCATAGGTGATGTTTTTTCCACTTCTTCTTGACCTTTATTACAATTGGCCTATTGATGTGATGCTCTTTTAGGTTTGTTGGTCTGATAAGAGGATTATATGAAGACGATGATTCAAATCCTTGATCACGTTTCACTTTTGTTTGTTTACTCTTTTATGGCCTCCCACCAGATTTCTGGAGGAGGAATCAATTCAACCACCACCAGATATTTTTATTCTACATGAGATGCAAAATCCTGAATGGAATGTATTTCTCAGTCATCTGAACTCTGTTATTAACCTTAAAAGTCACGTGATTATGTTATGTCATCTAGATAGGCTGTTAATGCATTTGTGATGCATTTATCAAATAGTTAACGATTTCCTTATAATGAAGCCACAATATCAGGGCAGGTTACAAGGAGGAACTAACCGTCAGTTGAGTAGCTGCGAAGCAGAATAAAGATGAGAAAAATATGACAGATCAAGACATGCTCATTTAAATTGAGTTATTGCCGACTTTGATCTGCAAGAGGAGCGAGAATGGCAATAATGTTTATAGTATCCTTCTCTGTCCTGTCAATCAAATTGGAGCTTTAAACTACTATTGACTTTGTTTAACCAATAGCACAGTGTGTTATGGTAGATTGTATTAGAGTGTCTCGATAAACCAGCCAGAATTAAAGTATATGAACAAACTTGCACGAAAATAAGAAAGTGGACCCAAATACCCGATTGTTCAAATCGGGCTTCTGTGAAAAACATGTTCAAAAGGAAATGAACATACGGTTGCATACAAAATCAAAGGCCAGGAGCATAATAATCATCAATGTTTGTTAAACAATGATTGCCAATTGGTATCCGAACGGCCCGCCAAAATTCGCTTGCCAGGAGCATAATATAAAGCAACAATATCGAAAAATACGCATCAAAAAACAATGTTTGAAACCTAATAACATAATCTACATTTCAAAGGAGAAGAACAATCTGTTTGTTAAACAATGACTGCCAATTGGTATCTGCCACATGTATAATACATGCATACCTAACGGGCTAGAAACACTGACCAAGGTCATTGCCATCAATGGCATCTAAATTACCTATGTATGGAATGAATCCGGAAATACCGATGCCGATGTAGCAGGAATCCAACACTGACATGTCTGGGTTCATTTTGTTACAGTTGACAATGACCTTTACGAGAGGAGTCGAATTAACACTCTTCCCATGTGGCACTGCGAGCAAAACACCCTTGTATAATGCCAAATAAGGCTCAACACTCCTCCCATTTGTAGACAAATTGTCAAGTAAGATCAAACAATAAGCATTGGATACTATGTGATTGTAGCTTACTCAGTACAGAGAACTGGAAGATACTCTCACATGAATCTGATCATGGCATGTTCTAAAACAAACATTTAAAGACGCCACATAGGTGCGCGCGCGAAACAGCTACCTCAACGCGTTGACGTCACTGCCACATCAGGGTGAAATATATCAACATCAAGGTTGATTCAATCATTTCCCATAATTCATTTATGCTACAGTGTCACAATGCATTATGGGATGCCATAATATCCTCCTCTTATCTGTGCCATTTTGTTTCATTTAGTGATATTGACCTTGGTCTGGTTTGTACTCATTACTTACACTCATAGTCCACCGCACCTCACCGTGTAAATATTATCTCTGTGCTTGGTAAAAAATCATGTCTTCATTTGCCACGATTGAATGAAGAGTATGACGTTATGAACATGAACTTGGGCTTGACTCACACCAAACAATCATGTCTACCCATAATTCATTGCGAAATTGTGTTAAATTATACATGGAACATTTCTATACTAGATGAATACTTTCCTAAATAGGATAATACTATAATAAAATCAATTTAAGTATAACAAAATCAAAATATATGGAATTATATACCTCATATATAGATTCCTGTCATCTGATTGGTTGAAAGTGCAGTCATTGAATTAACTATGCCCGCAAAATGAACTATGGACCGGTCAATGGAAATGAACTATGGACCGATCACGAGCGTCACGATCAAACTGCGCGTTTTTCCCAGCGTAAAATGATATTACGCACGCGTTAATGTTTTCACGCGTTATAATTACGCACAAATCGCAGATTGTAATCTGTGTGCCGTTCGCATTGAAACTATTAATTTCTCTTCCCAAAATCGATGCTTTTAACCAAACAGATGACAAGAATCTTAAGATTTGGTATATAAAACAAATATTGACTGCTTTTTTTTCGGGGCATGGTTAAAATTATAGGCCCGCGGTGCATAGTCATGGTTTTGAGATCACCTTGGGCCTATAATTTTAACCATGCCCCTCATAGCAGTCAATATTTGTATACTATACTATAACGACATCAATTTGCATATTGTAAACGTTATCTCAAGCCATAGTCAAAGCAGTTTGCTTGATATTTCAAAAAATATGTATTGTGTTTTGGTTTATAGAAACACTGACTGTGACTGGAATAAAGCATGATGGGAAGGCTTGACTCAAGGTTAGCCATCAAAATGGGATTTATTTGATGGAGCTTGTCGAAAAATATTGTTCTGTTAAATTGTTGAAGCTATTGGATGGATGCAAGTTTAAAATATGGTTATCCTGCGTAAGATTCATATATCTGTGAAAATGTGCGTGTGTAACGACTGCCTTCCTAAACCCTGCGTATACAGTATCAGAGCATGTTAGAGAAGATAACAAGTTAATATATTTACTAGAAATGTTAATTTCAAAGGCTAAAATGAGCAATATGTTTTCAAGGGCTTTCATGCCCTTCCAGTGAACCCTGGCCTAATCCCAACCAGGACAGTATGCATGATGTGTCACTGGAATTGGAACAGATAATATTCACATTTATAATTCCCAAAAGTATGCATTCCCTGTCCCTAAGAGACCAGTTTACCAGTTTGTCCAACAGCCAGGGCCAGTATATTACCCGGATGGAAATCAGTGACATCAGATGACATTGTTTGGTCCAGCCTTCCTGAATATGTTCATTGCCTGAGGCAAATGTTGGGAGTTAGTAACACGTGTCAAGTATTGTTTGACCAGCAAGTTATTAGCCTCTTTGTCAGCTACAACGTTAACGACATATGACAAATTGTTTCAGAAGGTTTGCAGCGTCATGTTTATCACAAACACGTTTTCATCTAACGTGTGATGTTTCACTCTATTACCGTTTATGAAGATTAATTTAGTGTTAATTCTTATAATTTTGGGTTAGTTGCATGGAATATATTTTTCCTGATATTACCATATTTTGTATAATGGACGTACCCACTTGATATGTATGAAAGAAGATGCATGCAAATGTAAACGATATTCAAATCAATATATTTGTGATTATAGCATATTGGCGAATAGCATCCTTTTACTGGTTTTGGTTTTTACGGTGCAAAACCAATTTTCCCGCCATTATTGCTACCCGCGCTGGGCGAATCGTGCAAGGCAATTCACGGCCCTTCGTATATTATAGGGTTTATAGTAAGCTTATTTCGCATCACAACGATCAACTGAATCATTAACAGAAGACCTAACGTGACGACACGTCTATAGTACTGGTACAAATGAGCATCAAATGTAAACTGCAAAGTGAATTCAACCCTTTCCTATTCTCTCTAAAAAGTACACCTGTTAAATCCAAAATAACCTGTGCATGCCCTGCTAGTACACTTACAAGTCACTAAATCCGGTCTTTTCATCTTGATATAGAAATCAAAGCCTGCCAAGTCACTAATAGTACGTGGGTCTCATAATGTTCTCACAGGAACTCTTATCCTTAAGTTTGTTCTTGTTTGTTCTCTACTATACTCTTCTTCTCGTCCATTACTCTGCTTGCGAAAGCGCGCTTGTTCTGGCAACACAAGGGTCCTTAAGGGACCCCGGTCTTGACTATTCTACTAGGTACTTCTACGCGAAGATAAATCACGGAAGACGTGCTGTGTGTTTTCTTTACTACCACAGTCCAACTGTTGTAGCAGCTATACGGCGAGTGAATACAGTTCTGTGACTTTATATCCCGGTGGGGACTGATTGATTACGTCGATAAAATCAACACGTCATATGAGGATTTCGTATTAAAAGATATCTGGCTAAATCAGCCCACTTGCAATTTGAAGGATACGTAATTCGAATCCAAATATAATTTTCAATTTTCTTTTTCGCTGAAAGTGAATGGATTTAAAGTGCTTCTTAGTGCAGCGTTGTTTAAATTATCGGGTGAAAACTGTTCGTAGCACCCTTCATCACCGTACTTAAGGTGATATCGATAGTAGGAAACGGCACAAGTGAGCTTTTGTTTCAAGATGAACATTCGTATTTCTAACTCGATAGATTTATATCTCACAAGATTTGGGTCAATTTATTGCTTATATGTTTTTATGTATTTGCAATACCATGGAAGAAATTGCCTGTATGGAATATTGTTGATACGTTTTCGAATAGTGTAGAGTAGTTATTTTTAATTGCCGGATATTTAGTAAGCACGTGCTCAAATACGTAAAACATCCAAATAGAATTGTAATTTTTTTAGTTGTTTTTTCTGTTAGTTTCCTTATCAACAGAGTAGACAATTTCTCAATTTTTAATATCATATGGATCACTTTTTCTGTTGCATGACGCGGTATTCAATAGAAAGGAGAATAACACCTCCAACCTTATTAGGAAAATTGACATTATGGAATTGGTGTTATAATAACAGCCAATGTCTGAATGACCAGGATAGCACTTCAAATATTAAAGCGAGATGTAGGCAATATAATCAAAATTGATACGCGTAATGTACCAATTCTTCACTTTCAAATGCATGAGATACAATATGAAGTTCAAAACACTTGAATCTGTAATCACTCTAATCTAGGTTTAAAGGATATGGATAAATTCGGGGGACATTATAACCCCGATGCTATCAAGAGACCCGTTGCGGTACACAGGAGGAAAATATGCCTTCTAACTCATGAAAAATTCATCAACTGAGTTCTCATCACATGCAATGCAAATACTGGGTACTTACAGCGATTGCTTAAAAAAGTATGTTTTCTCTCGTTACTCTTTCAGTATGAAAATGACTCGCCAAAAATGGGGAATTAAGATGCATGGAAAAAGATAACGCAATTTGCTGCAAAACGCCTGAAGGAAAAGACGAGATAGTAACGGATGGTTCAGCGTACTCCTAGCTCTATTACTTCAAACAGGGGCATGAGTTTGGGCAATCACTATGGCATATATATAGGTACAAAGGTTATAGCTTCAGGGTTAATGAATAATGCAAAACAGACGAAACATTCAGATTTAATTTTGATACACTTTTTCATCACATTTACGTGAGCAAAGACAATAATTTGAAATTCGTTTTTTTATTTTTACTTACCAGTTTGCTTTTAGTTTTGAATCCTGTATTGTAGACTACTTTTGAGCAAACCTCTTATGACATTCATGTGTGGGTGCTACTCAATCGACTGAAACACTGAAAGTTAATCAAACTGTAGCGTCTTTTTCTCCAATGAGAATTCTTTAAACATAATTTATACAGGATCGTTAGAAGTAAAAGGTACCAGTATGAAGACAAATCAACATAACTTATCCAGGTGATAGGATACAGACATGGGACATTTGATAGCTCCCAATATATCTTGATTTGATATTGGAAGTTCTTTAGTTTGACAGAATTTGTAGTATTCTCAGATTATTTCCCCCGATGATCGCCAACCAGGTGACTCCAATTAACCCTAGCTTGTCTAACTCACGTATTGTTTGTACGAACCTCCTATATATTTCTGTACCAAACCTTCATACAGTTCAAGTTGATATCCAGTGATACCAAAATAAAAACCAACATGCTCCACATGCGATATGATGTCATAATGTGAGTGCGCCCTCTCAAAATTGGTCTAATCCCAAATATTGATACTATAATAATACAAAAAATCGTACTAAAATGCGATTTTTACAGGATTTTTGGCTAAATTTAAATGTATGAGTACCACTATATTCTAATCCATATATCCAGATTGAACTTAATATAATATGTGATGCGATCAAGCAAAATCAGTCGGAACTCGGAAATATTGATTTTGAGATATAGCCACACAAAGAAAATATTTCCTTTTGTTTCCTTTTGTTTTGGAAACTCTTTAATTGCTCATATCTATGGAACTGGTTGTTCAATTTCAGTGGAGTTTTCTGCAAAATCCAGCTTTGGAAATGCTTTTTACTATCCTATAAGAAAGTGAAACATTTTTATTGCCGAGTTCCGACTGATTTTGCTTGATCGCATCACATATGTGTAAGAATAATAATCAAATGGCTAGACCCCAACCATTATCTTTTACTCTCGAAGTTTAACCGACCACCGGTCACCAACCTAACCCACAGTAATGTGGTATGTCCAAATTTATTTCGCTAAAATGAGCGCACAGGATGGACTTACGATTAACTTGAGTCATCTGGGCGCTTATGTATGGGAGTGTTTTAGTGCATCAGAACAGGTTAGGATGTTTGACTGTTCGTACACCCCCACCGTAGTAAGACGAGGGGTAAAGACAAGCTGCAATACAGAAGTAGTACTGAAGTAGTGGTGTAACAGGATTAATTACCATAGCAACAAGTGAATACAATTTTTGAATGTTTTGTCCTGCACACATCACCTGTCATGTATGTGTATGTGTGCAATCATAGAGTAAATATAATACCGTATTTTCAAAGACACTTATCATACAGGTGTGAGTGATGTCAGCATAATTCGAAATTTCTTTAGAATTGCGATCCAGATCTTTATGCCTATTCTTCGATAATCAATAATGGTGCGATGCGTAGTTACAGCGTACGTCTAGTGCGGGGTAATACATCAAAAATTGTATATCGCTATGGTGATTAATACGGGGAATACTAACGTCCTAATTATTTAATATACCATGTAATCATATATTTGATGGCCCAGGTGATACCCATTATTGATGTATAGGTTCTGAAATATTTAAACATGCCAAAACTCTAAATCTACTAATTGCGATGATCGGTAATCTATTTAAACCGTTTTGCTATGGGTAAATATTACAGTATAATATGACGGCTTCATTGAGCTATCAAATAAACAAAACCGTTTCTTTAAATAACGAACCACATAAATTTACAACATAATTATAAACTCCTCCACGTGCCGACCTGGCATTTTATCAGTTAATGACTTATTTAAAGCGCGTCTATTAAAATGTCGCATTAAATAACTTATATGCTCCTTGAGAACTGACCCTCCCACGAGCCATAATCTAGTTAAAGTAATTTAATATTTTTCTCGCCGGTTACAAGATGGGATTCCCTATATTGAGAGAAACAGTAAAGGTATATCGGGTTTTGACGAGTAAAACTAACAAAGAGCGTCAGCGTACGGTAGGTTTATTATATCGCGTTTATTGAATATTTGAAAATTATTTTGAAAGACATTTTAGTGCTGACCTGAGACCTTGCGCTATATATTGTGTACTCAATAATGAAAGTCGGACACTTGTCACGCAAACAGATGTGTCTAATGGTGACCGATCACGCACCACAATACCGTCGATGTGTCTGACGGTGACCAATCACGCACCGCGATACCGTCAATGTATCTGATGGTGACCAATCACGCACCGCGATACCGTCAATGTATCTGATGGTGACCAATCACGCACCGCGATACCGTCGATGTATCTGATGGTGACCAATCACGCGCCGCGATACCGTCGATATGTCTGACGGTGACCAAGATTCTACATGTTGTGCTAACCGTAAGCTCTCAGGTAAACACAAAATATTCAAAAAATCTTTTTAATCTTTAGCAAGGGATAAATAAATACGATAGACATTTATATAGCGCCTTAGATCCGTAATTAAACGGATAACAAAGCGCTTTACGATGTTTTAGTTAGTATTACGCTACTGGGAAACTCGTAACAGCTTCTTCATTTTACACCTGGCTAGAGTGGGACAAGCGAGATAAAGCGTCTTGTCCAATGACACAACACGTTGGGCCTGACGGGTCACCGTACTATTATGTTTGTTGACCATCGTCCTTTAACCCCAACTCATTCAAAGGTCATTAAATGAGTGTACACGCTATTAAGTGTGTTAAAGAACGTTGCCCCCTTATAGATTGGCATATTTAGAACACAGTGTGAAAATAGTTTGTCTATTGTAACCTTTGAACCTCGTGCATGTGATCAAAATTACAGCGTCCTGTCTAATGACCAGTGGTTTGTATATCTACTATACTATAAACAGAAATAAACATTGTGGTCATTCTCGGAAATTGTATATAGGAAATATAAATGATTGCATTTATCTTTTAGGTAGTCGTGAAGAAGAAACAGTAATGTCTGTAGTCCCCGGCTGTAGTCGTGAGAAATAAATTGTCATGTCCAGGCATGTCCTGGTATATAAATCAACCTAATATATTGGTTTCCTTATTCTTTAATTACAGAGTAATGATATTGACCTAATAGATAATTGGCTACTTATTGAGATGTCGATTCAGATTTTGTTCTATTAATGTTCTTATTTCTAATTATGTCAAAGCACATCTAGACATTAGCAGCGCCAATCTGATGACACGTAGAAACTGCTGACAAAATAAGCACCTATAGATAGCCACTGTGCAGTAATTACGTGTAGCCCTGGGAGCAAATTCTCCAAATGGTCTGCCAAAAAATCGTTTGGCCGCCTTTCTTCGTGCCAAAGATTCGTTTCTCCCCTTTCGACGTACTAACAAATCTTTGCCCTTCCCCTTTACACAAATATATAACCTTGATTGCCTTATTATGTGCTGTAATTTCAAAAATATGCATAAAAACTCCCTGTTAAAAGTCACTTGACCCCCCCCCCCACACCCCCTCTTCGACCAGCCAAGAATGCTTGCCCCCTTCTGAAGCTTTCAATCACCCCAGGTATACATAATTATTGCACCACCCCTAAGGAGTAGTCAGTGGGAAATCCAACTCCAGAAACACTGAATCTTTGCAAACAAGGTTGTGGGTGCTGGCAAAAGTAATTTGCAGCTTTTCGGCACTGCTTTAAGTAGCGCCTCCCTTTCTAGATTGTATTAAGTATCTTCGTGTTAGATATTAGCAGTTGGAGTCGCTAGTCTTTATAGAATTATGGCTGTACTACTAAATGTAGCAATTAAGAGCATAGGATTTCAATCTTTATGATTTGTCATGACTTTTAATTGCGAAATATTTAGTTCAATAAAATAAACTGTATTTCAGAATCTCTATTGTGTTAGAATGATGTACGACACATATTATCTGCACTAAATAGCCAACGTTATTTCAATAAATCATGGCATTCATTGCGTCTTACATATCTACAATATAGTATTTTTAGCTGTGACGTTGCCAGTGTTTGCTATATTATGATACGAAATACAATGCAAATAACCACAGGATGTGATTTTTACAGCATAATATTTAAAATATTAATGGGTATCTTCTCGTATAAATTTTACCGAATAAACAGCATTGTAACATTTGGATGGTTTATTCATGAGAAACATATAAGCGTTCTCCTGATGCCAAAATCTCTATTTTGATAGAATAAATTACGGGGACGAGGCTGTCAATCTGATCAAACCCCTAATATATTCATCCAATTAGTAAATGAAAATATGAAATCCGGAATTTTTGACTGTTGCCTAACTAACGTTCATCCACTAGATATTCTCCAACCATCATTCTCACACATAATAAGACAAGTTAATCTAAACCATGTCAGTAGAATGTATCGTGTAGAAAAATGCAATAAGGATACCCCTTTTCATAGAATCACATGATTGAATGGGAATCTTCTTATTGATAACTACGTCAGCAAAACCTATTGGCGCTTCAAAATGCAACAAAAGTCATAAGAAACCGCCATATACTCGATACTTTATCACATAAATCTACCTTCTAATTGAAATTAACTTGACACCATGCAGTCTCTATTTCTCCCTCTATTTCTTTGTCCTTCCTCATCTTTCATACCATCTCTCTCTCCTCCCCACTCCTTTCCTCTCTCTATATCCCTTCCTTTATCTCTTTCTCTTCTTTGGTAACTACACATGGGGATTGATGATTATTATTTTTCGACGTATATTCATGTACTAGGATTTCTACATTCAAATTTTCCTCCGAAACCTTTTGCCCTCGTTTAGCAATAATTTTGAAGCCTCCTGGTCACGATGTACATTGCGGATTGCAGGATATTATTATGTCCTTCCTTCCTTGACGGCTGACGACAAATCGACAGGTATACTATAAGAAAGCCTTATCTTCTATAGCTGCCTTATTGATATTTGACATTTTATGCATTCGACATTGTACACATCTCTAAGGATATGACAACTGGCAGCTATTGCAGATGAAGCCTTCTTGAACTAAATCCTCGAAATGTTACAAAGGAGGCGGATTTTGACAGGAGAAAACGTAAATAAACTGACAAGAGAGCAGCGTAAGTGGCACGTCAATGGAATCTCTCCTCTATGAGTGTTCATCTGCTTATGGAAAACAGAACAATACTATAAATGTACGATATTCACCAATTGCTATGACTTGTCTAGCTCGTACTTAACATGGATTCAGGTCTGCATTAAGAAAAATGAAAGACATTTTACGTAAACATTTGCTTCCTGTACATTTCTGCTATGTCATGCCTGTACAAACATAGGTTTAGTTTGCATCGTGAATAAGGAAAGATATTGGGCTATTCCAGTTGAAATCAATACACCCATTGGAAGACATGACCATAATCTCCCACAGGGAGCGAGAATTTCAAATGCGTTTACCTGAATGGGTGATTCCATTTGAAATATATATACTGCGCCAATTACACTTGAAAAAATAATCACAATTTCAAAATTGAACAATATTGGGGTAAATTTCTTTTATTAATAGATGCACTATCTAATCCTGCACATTATGACACCACATTGAACCCAATGTGACCGAAAGAAGTAAAGTTATAAGCAATTGAATATACGAAGGTCCCGTTTTAAAAGTAACAAACTGGCCTATACAAGGCGCAAAAAGATTCCAACAAGCGCAACAAAGAGACAACACAGTTTCTTCAATGAAGCGTTATTTAAAGCAGTTTTTATTTCAGTTTTTACTTCTCTGTACTTTTCATAACTTTCATTTTATTTGTCAGTTCTTTTGTTTCAGTTTTCTTTTGTTCCTTTTGTTTTAAATTAAAGCCAAACGCATAAATTAGCCATTCACCACTCTCAAACCAGATGTCTAGTCTGTGGAGTTTTGAATAGGCCAGTTTGTCACTTTTAAAACGGGACATTCGTCTAATCAAATGCTTGTAACTTTGCTTCTTGCAGTCACATTGGATTCAATGTGGTGTCATAATGTGCAGGATTAGATAGTGCATCTATTAAAAAAACAAATTTACCCCAATATTGTTCCGTTTGGAAATTGTGAATATTTTTCCAAGTGTAAGGATACTGTATTGGCGTAGTATATATACATTGTGTGGGAGGTGTATGGATTTCAACTGGAATAGCTCATATACGATTTCGTTAACCAAACTACTTCTCCCTGTTTATGTTTTGGAATGGTGTTTGAATTATGGGGATATTTTTAAATAAAAGTTGTTTTTATTAATTTCAAAAAAGAATCCATGAATAATTTGATATGATTATGTTTATGTGATTTGTGCTATTTGGAATATCATTGAATGACAAGCTACATAATAATGTTAAGTTATAGAAAACACGTTAATGATTATTGTGAACTGATTATGACATGCCGTGAAGATCTGACATAATCCGATCTGAACGATATGATGTGATATATGATACGATATGATAATATTAATGTATTATGATATATCATATGAAATAATATGATATGTATTTTCATATATAGACAGCATTGCATTAGTAAAGTCCTCTATAGTGAATTATCCAATATTGTTTAATATAGTTGAATCAGCTATGTCATAAGTACGATCTCAAAACAGGTGCAAAAAAAGAATCGCACAATAACAGACCTTATAACAACAAAGGTAAGTAAATGGTAAGTGATGCCTTGTCATTTTTGATGTTTCAATAGCATCTAAATCTCAGCGTAGCACGCCTGATCTCGATAATAACAAATCCTAATTTTTTCACAAATTGTATTTCCTTTTAATACACATGACACGTTTGTGTCTGAAACTTGCTTGGATTGCTATAAAAAATCAGGAGAAAAAGACATTCCAAGTTAGGCAATGATACAAACCGACGCATGCACCATTTCAGGTCATATATCTATACTGCCGGGCACATGTGCCAAAAAGCAATACACGTTAAAATATGTTCAATCCAGAAGAAGTTGGCCAACCAACAACATGAAGTCAATGTGGCAACAACCCTGATCGACCAAATGGCAATAGACACGGCCGCTCTCCAGTGTAAGTTTGTGACTTATAGTCATACAAAAACATGTCAAAAACAATTCTTACACTTGATATCATTCTCCCAAGCCACCGGATTTAGAATGAGAAAATGTTGTTTTCGTAAAATATTTTGAATTTTTGACAAAGATTTGTGTTATGAAGCAATGGCGACTTCAAAATTTAGGATATTTTTTGCCGCCTTCGTCTAATTCAATCCTCGATTAAATTGTTATGTTATTAAAATTTTATGAAGGAATACATTATGATAAATTTAATATGGTCAATCAGAAAAACTCAATTGTTGTTACATATAATCACTAACTAAACATGTTTATTTATATAATTCCCGTCGATCATGCCACTGTTTTTCCGTGTTATAATCACTAACGTTGCGACCAACACATTTGGTCTTCAGCTGGGTGGATGACCCAGGTTGTTCAAGGTCAGTCGGGCAGGAAGTTGCTTGATGACCCAATCTCATCATGTGACAGGTTAATGTTTATGTATAAATGCCCGTTCATGTTGAGGTAATGTAAACACTACTTCTTCACTCTTCCTCACCGGCTAACCTCGGACGACCCAAGGTCATTCTCGCAGGCAAAGACCAAAGGTTTTGGTCGCAATGTCGTTGATTACATTTAGCAAAAATGTTTTCCTTGCTGAACCAAAGAGATACTACCTAATTGGGTCGACCAGATTAAATTAATCACAATTTGAACTTTTTCCCAGATGCTTGAGGGTATACACGAGTGTGTACGAAGAAATGTATTTCAATTATCGATTTGTAAATACAAAATGTCAAAATTACAAACAATCCTCATCAAAAAGGAGCATAGAAACAATAAATTACGTGTCTTAATATACTTGAACAATAATATCCTTCAGGTTTATGGTTTTTTTAGCTATACACATATAGCATAAATATTCTCATATCCAAAAACATAGTTCAAAGAATCAACAATAATAACGTACACGCTGACCTCAAGTGTTTGGGCATGAGTTTTAGTCCCCAACATATTCAAAGGTCATTATGTGAATGTACAAGTATATTGGGTAATAGAACTGTGTCATGTCAGATGAGTTTGTTTGATACCTTATAGTGATACGAATAAGTTATGGATATTATTTTATTAAGGTTGAATAAGAACATCAACAATAGCATGACTTATGCCACAGCACTCCAAACAATAACATTTCTTTGGGGTATGCATTATAGTATCAACATCCTGCTTAAGGAGTGACTGAAATAGATGACATAGTGAGCTACAGACAATGCAATAATATAACATAAGAAATGTATATGGTCGAAAGCAAAGACTGCTTTTAAGGTACGTTACAGTGCTTCATGATATTGCGCAGACGTTACCGCTACGGTCTAAACAAATTGCACTGGTTTTGATGAATTGATATCGATGTTTTCTATAATAAGAACTCAAGTACGCTATGCATTACTGCAGCAAGAATTGAAATAAGAGACAAATAGTGATGCAGTTACTACAGATTATAAATTATTTTGGGCGTAGTGACATTATTAAAATGGTACTACATGTATTTACAACTTGCATTCGAAGAAAACTGGTCAAAACACTGACATTTTTCATCTGAATGGAACCCGTCATTAGTGGTGTATATTGCGATAGGCAGATTGATTGATGATTCTCTACTTCTTTTGGACATAGGCAATGTAATTTCTTCTTCAACCTTTCTTGATTGCTTGTCCACATGAGAGTTTTCTTATTTTGGCGCCATTTTGCATAGTCTGCTAGTCCAGTATTAATATATTTATTTTTACAAAACAAGAGTGCCAATTGTGTCGTATTAAATGGGAATACTCACAAGGATACTTCGATCACATCACAGACTGTTTTCATATAATGAATTGACCTTGTATGACCCTATCCTCGCCCGCAGAATTTCGTACTAATATTTTGATATCAGTAAGCAATAAATGTGCATCAGACGGTCCTAAAGAATATGATGTGTTATAAATTGACCCACATATGCTCTACATCATCCTCTGTAAAAGCAAACAGATCATAGAAATGATGTGTCGATGAGGCTGCAAAATATCTGTGCTATTCCCATAAACACATGCTTGCCCAAAAGGCTTGCTATACTCCTGTCTTCTTGTTCCTCTTTTTAGTGTTTGAATAGAATACTAGTATTATTTGGATTACACTATATACCTGGTGATTATGCCTAAATCTGGAAGACAAATAGCACACACAACTTTATTCAAACAATGACATACTTAATATACTTTTTTGACATGGACACAAAATTGCCATATTTCTATATTATTCATTTTCAATGATTTGGCTAACTTAGATTGCCACGAACATTCGGACTAAAACGGAGGCATAAATCCAAGTTAACAACCTGTAATAATTAATAATTAATGTAGCCTAATTACGTCATTCTGTAATAGACAAGAAGTATCAGAAACTACGCGGACTAGATGAGGGTATCCTCTATCGTCACATTAAGCCCACGTGTATCATATGTTTATACAGCTTCTCCAATTCTTTATGTTTTCGGTCTCGCTTCGTCGCTCCCAGCGACCGATACAGAATGTCTAGCGCTCTTTCATTCTAAGATTCTCTATTCAAGAAGCAATGTCAAATATGCAACTATTTTACATCATTTTATACAGTTATTAACAATTATGTCTGGCAATAGACTGATCAGAATGCATTTTTGTCATTTATATTTTGATTTGATATAAATGAAACACATAGTTGGGCGTCACTAGACGAGGAAAAATCAGGTACGCAATTTGCATTAGTATTGATCGATATACGGTTGACATATGCAAGCTGAATATCAATGTTCCTGGGTCTCTTTCTACAAGCATTTATTCAATAAGCCCAATCGGCATTGGAAGTTTGCAATGCATTGTGGGACAGTTTTTGCAGTTTTAGGACACTTTGTCCTTTGACCTATCGGGAAAATTGCTGTAATTATTAATAATTTATTTATTATTGTCATAATGTTATCATTAAAAATATTTAAATAATTAATTCATTTAATAATAATGTTTTTAAGTTTGTTTTTATTCTAGTAACACGTTTTAAATTATATTTTGTACGCACAAAACCCGAATTTTTCTGAATTTTCCAGATAGGTCAAAGGGCAAAGTGTCCTAAAAAAACCGGAAGTTACAATAGCGATTTGGCTTATTATCCTTGGTATTCCTTTTAAAGATTCATTCTAAAGCTTTCTAATATGAAAAAGTATAATAATGTGCATGTAGGCTAATGATTTATCTTACAATTATTGTAATCTTTATCTTGTAGTTTTTATTTTGGGATTTCCCCTGAATGTATGCATATCTTTACGTTTTTTATCTTTGGTTTTCATAATCTTTGTTCTGTTACGCATCAAGATGTTTTTCTCGATATTATTACAAATGTGTCATTTGTTTGTTTAAGCAACACTTGAGAGGTTTTAGTGTAGGGTTAAGCTTCCAATTAAGGATACTCAGGTGGTGCAACAGACCAAAACTGCTAATCATTATGCTGTGGCCTTTAACCTCCGCCTGTCACCAAGGTCACATCATAGATAGTATCATCGTATGACCCAAGTGACATGTTTCAAGGTCACCTGAATAAATTATGGAAATTATATATAAACGCGCATACTGCTTGGACATCCAGAAACGTGCATATATAAGACGACTCTACTCGCATTATTGTAATCCTGTCCTTGTCATGTCATATTTTCCTGGATGCCATTGGTATATTATGTTTTGTATGAATCTTAATTAATACCCATGAATTCCCCGGCGGTGCCATACCTAAACGTACTAAACAGTAGCTTTTGACCTCCTCTTGTCACAGGAATAAATAATGGTAAATTTTCAACAAAGCGCTTGAACATCTTGGATTGTGTGAAAAGACAATACTTACATTATTGTCACTTCTTCTTGATGACCTTGATATATCGGGTTTTTTCTTGTAGGTGTATGTGATAACGATTATGAAATAAATATAGCATTTGGTTATCGCTACATGTAAAGTTAACAAAAAACATATTTAAACGTCAATCAAGTTCTACAAGTTACGATAAGGCATGGTTTGCAAAAGAGACGCTCATGCACTGTGTAGGTTTTGAAAATGTGCTCAAAAGAGGTAAGTCCATGGAGATGGTGCTAGGAAGGAGGAGATTGTCTAATGATTTTTCCGCTGATTGCATTACGTGTGCTAACAATCATAGTGGCTCTCTCTCCCTCCATCAGCCTCTTTTAAATGCTCTTCTTGTCTTTGCAATCTCTCTCCCTCGCCCCTCTTTCTCTCTTCACATCCCTTTCAGTGACTCTAACCCAACTCTCGTAGCAGAAGAAAGACATTAAGCAATAACAAAAACAACGGGAATTATGGAAAACCCCAAGCCGGTGAGAAGTCATGAAGTCCTCGGCGTATCCCCCAGGGATATTTAGATGGAAACAAGAGGTTAACATTCTGGGTTTTCTCCCTTAATGCATTTGCTTCGAAAATTAAAGTTCGATGCACAACTGCAGCACTATATATACCCGCTGCATGTAATTCCACTAGGACGAACCAGAGTTTCCATATTAACAAATTGATCTCGAGTGCAGGTTATTTGTAAATACTAATTATTTATATTACGAACTGACATAGCTTGAAGACTGTGTAAATAATAAAATCATTAATATAAGTGTGAATGCCTTTTAATAATTACAAGTAGATGATACTTATCGGTTTGTTTATAAAATAGTATTATTTATTCTTCATTATAAGTGAATGATAACAATTATGATAACATTACATTATAAACATACATTATATTATCTTTCATGCTGTATAAAACGTTATCAAATTTGCGGAGGCGTAATTAAAATTATGGATTAATTAATTATGCATAATTAGAAAATTTAATTTTAAGTTATGTCATTAAGGGAGTAAATAGAGTGTTTAAATGAACTAATAATGACTTTCATCATGCAGAAAAGTGTCGAATTCACATGACGGAACATTTTACATGCAATCTGAAGGGTTCGTACGTAAATATTGTTGTTGAATCAAAAACGGGTTTTCCTTCATTTCTTCCCAATTTAATCGGTATAAGTTTAATACCATCAGTTGTTGTGTGCGTTAGCTAGTATTTATGATTTAGATTCATCTCTTAACCTTGTTGTTCCGTAGACACCTTCAGTTAATATAAATGTTAGTAGTCAACAATCAGATATTTATAGACATTTAGTTGGAGGGTCCCACATATCTAGGGTATGACCCGACTGATGGATTAATTATTACCATTATAACGGTTTCCATTAATTAACTCCTTCAAGTGCTCTTCATCTCCTTGCCTATTCCTAGCAAGACGAATACCGCTTGGAGATCAAATGCGATGATTTAAGCTGATCGACGTATTATATGTTAAAGAAGATGTTTATTTTCGAATGTGCACTTAATACGGGGATGTGTAAATAGATATTTTAAGAATAAAAACCTTTTGCGTCTTAATGAGCATTATAATATCACACACGCTCTGAACTAAAAAGGGTATTTTACATTGTATATAGTACATAACATGTGGCAATTTTATACCAATCAAAATTGATTTCTTTCGATGTTTATTGAAAAGCCTGCTCCTTTCAAATGCAACTTTGGATCCTCTTTATTTACTAAAAGTAATATTTTTTTACCTCTAATATAACATAAATCTAAATGAGTATACCTTATGTTATATTTTGATGTGACAGACTTGTCCATAATCACTGGAAACTAAGGGATACCAATCATTTTGATATAACCTGGGTTTGAAGAAAATGCCCCATATATTATGTATAACATCACATAAGGCCGTATAAAATTAATGTTTTGGTTCTCGTCCAGAGGATTTTCATGAATTGATGAGGAGGGAGGTGTTTTTTTTCCAATGTAAAATTAGCATTGTCAGTAGTTTTCGGTCTTCTCAACAGTGCTCGAGGAAACGATGAGGCCCTTTTTTTTTTTTTTTTCAAATGTGAGATTCTGAGGATAAACCCCTAGAGTACCACAAAAAGACTTGGAAGTGATGCTTGTTCTCTAATAAACTTATTTATATGTATGAAGATTTCATAAATCATTCCAAAGTCTAAAAAATTGAAAAATCTAAAAAAATCAAAAAAATCTGACAAATCCCAGAAATTGAGGAGGGAGGGGACGAGAACCAAAATATTAATTTTACACGGCCTAATTAGTATCAAAGTAATGTATTTTGCCACTAATAATCGATACAACATATGAATTCAGTATCGTAATTAAAATGATTTTATTGGAATTACCAGTTTTTGTGGCAATGAACTAAAGAACTTGGCATCAACCTGCTTGTGTGAAAAGTGAAAGATAATAGCGAAACCCATTAGCAACGGGACTGGTGCAATCAGTAATTTGTTGATTAATTCATTTGTTTTCTGACCTTTTCCAGAGTGATTTCTTTTTCTGAAATTATCATCTACCCATGGGTATACGACATGCCATGTCACTGGAATGAGCTGTGGTACTCAATTCTAGAGCAATCTCTCCAATTGTATACAAAACGCCCACCTAGTCAAATCAAAATAGTCTATTGGGTTTAACCTGTCTTCGAAGTATGAATCTTTTTCAGTTTGCTGCAACACAAAAATGTGTGATTACTGTATTATCAATTGTTTAAAAATACAATCAATATAAAAGAAAATAATACATATCAACAAGAATAATATCATTCACTGTAATTATAATATTGATGACATGATGATTTGATTTGATTTGATTTGTTCGAGGTTGACAACCCTGGATAATCCAAGAAAGCCTCCTGTGATAATTATTTCCGTTGGGGGCCTATTTGGTCACCCTGCTCTTCTCGAAACTGACTGCGCGATACATGTACAGGTACGTCTCTTCTGTACATTAGGACCGACGGCTTAACGTCCCCTCCGAAGGACGGATGATGATGATGATGATGATGATGATGATGATGATGATGATGACGATGAGGAGGAGGAGGATGAATTAAGAAATGATAGCAGGAATATAATCATGAGAACGATTCAAATTGATATCATGGTTCAATTATAATGTGAGACATTGAAACGAAGCATCGTTATCTCAGGTTGTTCTATATTACACAGGTTACATCAATACTGCATCATAATAAATGTGGTTTTGAACAACTGCAATAATATAATTCCAGCTTATAGCTTAAAATGCTCAAGATTAAAACGTATAAATTACATGATAAGTCATTCTGGATGGATGAGTAATTCAGCTGCAAATGTTAAGCTTATTTTCGTAGAAAGAACCGACTTTTTCATATGTCTTTTGAAATTGTATTACAAGTGGTGGTTAAAATTTGTGCAAGTCCCCTGAAAAGGAAATAATGATAAATCCTAAGAAGCCACCACCACAAACCTCTTTAATATACCACTTAAAGCCGGTTGTACTTGTAACATTTCCATAAAAATAAATTTGTATTTCTTTTCCACAAAATGTTACTTTACACCGTCAGATAATGTCCATTTTTTATTTTGACCCGAACATAGTAGGCAAAACAGAGAAAATCGCAATTTAAATTATCAGTGTGTAAAGCAGAGCCCGTCCGCCCGTCCGAGACGGGCTATTTTGTCTTCGGACGTGCTATTTTCCTAACCAACCCGTCCGACGGACGCCTTTAAATGATGGCACTATAACTAGTACTTGTGTATCGACCGCCGAATATTATCGTTGGCCTCTTTAGGCCACAATTATCTTTATTTCGGCCCAGCATTGCGATTGAAAATTTCTCGCGCGCACACCTCCTCGTCATTCTGGTAGCGAGTCGATTTTGCAATATTGCCCGGTTAGTTCACTAAAGTACATTAAAATTTAGACAAAACTTGAGGGCGTCCTCCTCGGCAAATATTAAAATACGGCTTGTATTTGATAAACACTGAGACTTGACTTCTAATACGACCACGATGAATGATTGTCCAAATGTGTGATTTAACAATCAATTTTAATTCAATCAAATTAATGCAAAATTCAAAAGTATGTGATTTACAATGTTGAGAAAATAAGTATTGTATGCAATCTCACTGTAATACTATCATGACTATGGTTGAATAAGGCTACTTTCTGCTTAAGGGGGTACTACAACCTTACCCAATTTTGTGCCTATTCTTGCATTTTTCTCAAAAGATATATATATTATAGGGGCAAGGACTACAACTACTGCACTGGAAATTTTATTTCAGCACAGACAACAGTTGTGGAGTTGCAGTCAAAAATTAGGGAAACCAATATTTGATCAATAAATCAATAACTACTTGCCTTGAGTTGCTGAATTTTCAGTACAGTAGTTGTAGTCCTTGCCCCTATAATATACATATCTTACTTGTCACCAATGTGGTATAATTTTTTAGAAAAATGCAAAAATAGGCACAAAATTGGCCAGAGGTGTAGTACCCCCTTAACAAAACAAAATAATCAAAATATTACATCGTATTCTTACAATTTTCAAATCAGGATATATTTCGGGATATATTTACTACAAATTACATTGCGATGTTTTTCTCCGCTCCACATTTGAATCCACTAAGTCTTACATGTCATTTCGTTTCTTATATAACTTCACCAGTATACGTCTGCTTTGTCTATATACAGCCATGAAACTCTATATACATGTGAATGACAACTCATAACTAACCGGCTCCTGTCGAAAGATGTTATATTAATTGAAACAATGTCATTGTCAAAAAGCAAAGATAATACAATTTAACTCAACATGTTTTGCCAAACATTCGATACCGGATATTAAATGCTACTATAGTTAGATGTGTCATCTTTATAGTTGAAAACTAAAACGCCCACATTTTGTAAAACCCTTCTCTTCTGGAGTAACAAAATATTGGGAGATATAGATGTGTGTTATCGCGACGTGGCTGTTTAAAAAGGCGCGCATAAAAAGAACAATTACACCTTATACGTCTGAAACAGAACGTTAACTCTCTAAAATAGGACAATAAATTGGTTAAAAATATAGGTATTAAATGTTAGCTGAATTGTAAGGGAAGATAGCATTGAGAGATGCATTGGGGTTTAGAATAGGCACGTGATGAAATGATGGCATTCACATCATTCATAGTACAGTGCATGTCCCCAGACAACCAATAAACATCACGTTAGTTCTTTTTTTAGAGATGAAAATGGTTTAACTCTTTGGATATAACACACAAAACTGTATTGATACTAAAATTGTTTTGATAAAATGGCAAGCTCTTGTCACAAGAACCACTAGATTAATGGTAAGCATGACTGCGCGCTTGTTACGTAGAGTCAATAACATGACCTCAAACACATGAAGTTATGATTTTTTAAAGATATTTGAATAGTTAGCGGTAGCTCAAGTCTTCGCAACACGGGTTTAAAATAGAGAACTATTTGTCAAAGAAACCTGAGATATGACATCTCAACTGAGCGATAATTTAGTACTGCTTTCATGACGATAATCTTATCTTATCATCTTATTTGCTATGAATAGGAAGATTGACTGGTCGGTGGCGACCTCTATAAAGATGAAGAAGAAAGAAAATGACCAAACATTACCTGCAGCAAAATACGCATGGTTGATGATGATGACATGTGTCTAGTTCCCCGCTTGGCTTGGCCGATGATGATTTTTCTTATAATAAGAAGGCTGTTTTCTATGCGCCACCTCCTGTATATAGCATCTATGTTGCCTATAGATTACACGGATATGATTTGGGCGGCGAGTACTTGTTGTTATCATACAGCGATGAGAATTGTTTCAGCTTGAAGGGCTATAGGAAACCGAGTAAGTTGCCTCGAATAGTAAAAACAGTGAATGATATTTGACCTTACATAGAGATTCTCTAAAGTTACATCTTAGTTTTATTTATCCAATACACTTTGATTAAAATAAGTATGTTTCATTATATAAGATTCATTGACAGTAGATCAAGTCATTGATCCATGTACAGTCTGGAGATGACAAGTATGCAAGCAAAGTAGTTTTACCCGTTCCGGGGTGTTCATGCAGCAAAAATAAATGGTACATTTTCGTCATTAGAAATGTTGAATCAAAAGAAGAAGCCGCCTTCAAAGGGGCTTTGGCAGATACCGTGACATAAGATGATAATACGTAACCTTATTGTGATCATGGTGATAGATTGGTAATTGGATTGGGAAATTGGAGTAATTGGAAAAATGGAAGACAAAAGTCCATATTGTGAGCTGGAGAGGGAAGGTTCGTGGGACTAAAGCTCTCAACCGAAGATGACCAAACGCTAGGAGGAAAGCATAAAGTTGAAAGCTGTTTGTGAAATCGGATTTGGCCACTTTAAAAGGACTTCAGACTCGTGAAATCGACTCACGTAAGATTCTGAAGTTGAACAATCAAATATTTATAACTGTTCTATTTTGAAATGAAACCTGAGTGAATCCCCGTCTAAACCATAGTGGTAGACCATGCAAGCATAACTCTTTCATTTCATTTCTTTATAGAAAATAAATAATTAATTTGAGCTGTTTTATGATAAAAATGTACATAATATAAATTCAAGTACAAAAAATGCATAAAATCCAGACAAGCCTAGTTTTGAATCAATTGTCCTTTAGAAAGATGTGGAAGCTTTTACTGAATCTTAATATTCAGTGATATTTATGTGATGAAACATTATGCTCTGTAGACTACATCAAAGCTTAAGTAGGACCGGTAACTCAGTATTTTTAATTCGAACAAAAAGCATTTCATAAGTGGCCAATAAAAAAAGTAGTTATTTCTGCTGCAGAAATGTACGAGCCAGTTGAGTGGTCAAAAGAGCACTCGCGCATTGGTGGCCACAGAAGTATGAATTCATCATAGGGACGATATGTGACAGACCCTGTTAGCTGTCACACTTTCCGAAGGTAATAAGCACGATGGTGTTCCTTGAGGCTTGTAGTCAATAGAGTTCTTTGACGCCGAGTTTCTTTTCAGCGGGCACGAATAACAAAAAAACTCCATCTCAAACAATTTTATACACACAGAGATCTAGCTAAACCAGGGGAGGTGTTTCTGCAAAGGGTCTATTGATGACAATAGGCAAAACTGATTGGTTTGTCTGCGCCGTAAGCTGGCGGTGTTTAACCTATGTGTTCTAGTTTAGTTACTGTTTTACTACTCAAAATAAGGGTTAATTTAAGTATTTTTATATTTCAAATAACATTTTACAAAGTATTCAAGACAGGATATGTTGGTTTTGTGAACTATTTCGTTAAAACATTCATCATGTTTACAAGACAAGAAACATTACTTACATGCAGTAGCAACACAAGCTTTTCACAGTCAATGTTTTAAGCATTATGCGTGTTTAAAGCTAATCACTTGGAAAATTTTAAGGACAGTTTTTCTCTCTCTTTTTACCAATAAACATTCAGTATTCCACATGGATGATCCTAGACCATACATTCAAGAAACTCGCTGAGCATACAGATATTTAATTTGTTACATATGAATGCGTTGACTAGAAAGCACATCAAGAATAACAAGACACGGCATCCAAGCCATTATCTTATAAATCTCCGTCATTTTAAATACTGCTCCAGAAGCATCGATCAAAGTCGACGACAAAGTCACTTTTGTTTACATTATCACTTTAGAAATCAATTAAGGTCACAATTGATCACAATTTGGGAAAGACAATTTCCAAAATACTCTTAATTAAATTGTACTTCATGCATGCCTAATTTAGCACGAAATTCCACTTTTATTTTCACAAAGGCTGTTTTGTTATGTTCTAGAAAGAGTAATAGGCTAATAAAATAGGGACGTCATATTAACGTAATTTCTTGCATAACATTCATGACAATGCATATGATCGCTTCAAAAGGAAAACAGTTCATGCTATCACTTGTCTCCTTCCCAGTCGATAATAAACCTGTTCTTAATAACCATGCACATACAGTCTGGGCTCGAGACTAACCTATCACTCCAATCTTCATGACAGGTTTAACGTATTCTCACTATCGAACATAATGGTCTCATTCTAAGACACAGTTTCGTGACCTCCGTTTATCAATCATAGTCAAAATTTGACCTGAAGTTGCAGAGTATGAGTTTTAGTACCCAATACATCAAAAGGTCATTATATGTATGTAAAGGCATATTGGGGCTAAGGAACTGTTTCCTGGTGGATTGTTATATCTAAGATCCTAGCGTTGTGAACTTAATTACCATGGGAATGGCGAATTTGTCGTCTCGTTATTGACAGTTTCTAAACCAGATGAACTTGAGCGCCGAAAATCACGTATTTAACGACTATGAACAACACACATGATAAAGTACAACTCAATAAAATATTCGGGTCAAATAGGTTTATTGAAAGAAGCGAGAGCTTCTTATGCCGTACACGCAGGTGGAGGGTGTCGAAATGCACGGCTTCTGTCACCGAATCACAGTGAAACTGCTCATAGACCTGTCTAAGAACTACTCAATAATCCCTAAACTTGTCTGTACTCACTCGAACGAGAAGATTCCTAAGATAGTCATTGTAATGGCGTATTTTGAAAACTTTTGATAATTTTTTTGGAGAACTTGATGTTTGTGTTTGATATCAGCACATAGTGAGAATTTTAAGCTGCAGGAATTAACTCCCAAGATATTTTGTATCAAACGACATGTTTTCGTTTCACCACGTAGATATTTATAGCTACAAAATATCAGTCATTGTAGACTTACACTGATGATTTCCCCTTTGAAAAGATCACAGTTTATTCATTTATATATAAAACTATATTGATATTGCTACATGCTTTTTGTCGAGCCCAAATTCCTGCATTATTCATCAACCCTCAAAGGAGACTAATGCATTGGAAACGAAAATCTCCCAATGTTGTTAAATCGTGATTAAATGTTAAGGGCATCATCACGTGTGAAGATGGAGCAACAGACAGAACAAACAAAAAGAAACATGTTAGGTTAACACAAAGCTACACAAGACGATAATGTACGGTTTCCTGCGCAAGAAAATGTCCTTAGGGCTATCAATCTATTCTCAATTTAGGTGTAAACCAAATTATATTAAACCAACCTGTTGAAAATATGATTCCTTTTAATATAGGGAAGTTGTATTATGAAAGTGACAGCAAGATGATTTGCTATAGAATTGTTTCTAATTGTAGCGTAATAACGATGTATTCACTTGTCATGTAATGTGTCAATGACATGAATATATTAACCTTAATACGTTGCCTTCGTGTTGAATTACCACCCATATACTAGAGAAGATCCCGAGTGTTCTTAGATATGGAGAATCGGTCTCTTATTATTTGTTAAATTAATAAAACATAGCGTTAAAACATCATCGTTGTCAACGTAAAGTAAACATTCTGCCGAAGATGGTGTACTATTTAAGATGTTGTTATCGTTCCATTGTGAATTCGACAACGATGAAACAGTATTGTAAAGCATCATTGTTGCCAACGTGGGGCAAACCTTCTACTGTGGTTAATATGCTTGGATACTGTTATTGTTGCCATTTTGAAAATGTAATCTAACATGGCGTAATAAAAACACAAGAATGAGCAATGTTTTCCTTTAAGTGATGTTCATGTTGGTTTTGTTTTTATTTTCAACGCAAATTGTGATTAATTTTTGATAGCGAACGAGTAGATTCTTATTGCAGACATTGAAATGGCATATTTTGAAAGTTTTGATAATCTACGATTTGGGAAGAGCTTGCTTGTGTTTGATAGCAGCGTATCATAGTGAGGAATTTAGGCTGTAGGAATTAACTCCCAAGATATTTTGTATCAAACGACATGTTTTCGCTTCACCGTGTAGATATTTATAGCTACAAAATATCAGTCATAGTAGACTTACACTGATGATTTCCCCTTTGAAAAGATCACAGTTTATTCATTTATAAAAAAGACTATATTGATATAGCTACATGCTTTTTGTCGATCCCAAATTCCTGCATTATTCATCAACCCTCAAAGGAGACTAATGCATTGGAAACGAAAATCTCCCAATGTTGTTAAATCGTGATTAACTGTTAAGGGCATCATCACGTGTGAAGATGGAGCAACAGACAGAACAAACAAAAAGAAACATGTTAGGTTAACACAAAGCTACACAAGACGATACTGTACGGTTTCCTGAGCAAGAAAATGTCCTTAGGGCTATCAATCTATTCTCAATTTAGGTGTAAACCAAATTATATTAAACCAACCTGTTGAAAATATGATTCCTTTTAATATAGGGAAGTTATATTATGAAAGTGACAGCAAGATGATTTGCTATAGAATTGTTTCTAATTGCAGCGTAATAACGATGTATTCACTTGTCATGTAATGTGTCAATGACATGAATATATTAACCTTAATACGTTGCCTTCGTATTAAAATACCACCCATATACTAGAGAAGATCCCGAGTGTTCTTAGATGTGGAGAATCGGTTTCTTATTATTTGTTAAATTAATAAAACATAGCGTTAAAACATCATCGTTGTCAACGCAAAGAAAACATTCTGCCGAAGATGGTGTACTATATAAGATGTTGTTATCGTTCCATTGTGAATACGACGCGATGGAACAGTATTCTAAAGCATCATTGTTGTCAGCGTGAGGTAGACTTTCTACTGTGGTTAATATGCTTGGATGTTGTTATTGTTGCCATTTTGAAAATGTAATCTAACATGGCGTAATAAAAATACAAGAATGAGCAATGTTTTCCTTTAAGTGATGTTCATGCTGGTTTTTTTTACTTTCAATTGAGCCACGCGAATTGGGCTATTCCACTTGAAATCCATACACCCCCTATGGAACAAATCACCTTAATCTCCCACACAGACGATGTAGATTTCAAATGGCATCATCCCTTGAGGTAACCTAATTAGAAATTCACACTCCCTGTGTGGGAGATTAAGGTAATGTCTTCCATAGGGGTGTATGAATTTCAAATGGAATAGTCCTTTGTGATTAATTTTTGATAACGAATTCAAGGCACAAAACATTTGAATGAAATACTATTTTTGCAAGAATTGGTACACGACTGAGCGGAATATGATGTCGGAGGCTGTCAATAAGTTCTGAGAACAAGATACTTGGAAGCGTATCTGCCAAATTCTTTCTATCTCACTTTTGAACATGGCCACTGCATACCTTAATGCACCGTCTTCAATTTTCTTGAAACCTTCTATGTCAACAAAATGGAAATCTTCTGAATTTTCCATGATCCACTCTTCAGTGAAGGCTGACTAGCATTGAAATAATAATCGGACTTACAATTACAGAGAATATTGCCATATTTTGTTTTTCTTGTTTGGTTCTTTATTCATTATCAATGCCTTTGTATCAGCACGTATGTCATTAAAGTCTTTTGGACCTTAGATGATCTTCAAAGATACTCATTCCATCCTTGAACTCGAAGGAATATTTTGCTACTGTTGAATTCTGTTTGGGTTTATACGTTTGTCGGGGGTATACATGTAAATTCAAAGAGATAGACTTCCTCTGCAATGTGTCCTGTCCGTATACAGTGATGCGAAAGTTGACAGCAATGTTGTGAAGGAACAAGCTTTCAAATGAGACAAAATTCATTACCTTGCGACAAAGTAACATACGAACTTATTGACCGCTCCTCGTATACGTAAAGATGTATCATTCATTCAAATGAATATATATTATGATTACCTCAGTATTTTCCTATTCAAGTGCTATGCTTAAGCTTCAAGTACCTTTTAGCAAATACTAAAGTTCATGATACTCTTTTGTCTCGCTTTTACTTAATGTTGGTTTGTTTTTTGTTCAAGAGCAAAATCATTTCCGTTCTTACAAACATTAGTTGGTTTTAAACATCGACAAAATATCAAAGATTAGGCAGAAGAGGTTTGAGGAAAAGTCAAAAAAGATATTAATAGTTGTTTCCAGCATGAAAGAGATACTTCCTGATATAACCCCGTTCCTATATAGCCCCTATTACTACTTAGCTGTTTTGGAATATGCAAATGAGCACGCTGCACTTATCATCCCGCAAACATGTTTCAATTTGCGTAAAAGCCTCATTGCTTGCACTTACTCAACTCAACATGATACACGTACTACAAGCAGATTAACGGGGAATTACCATCATAATTATTCCTCGTTAAAGGTTTAAAAGAAGTCAGCTAATTTGTTCTCCTGGTTGAGTCAAAACGGCATATATCTTTACCAGAATACTTTGGGAGTAGTATAAAAAGTCAGTATACAGTATTTGCTGTGTTATTTATATGGAGATACTACATTTGTGCTTGGGAAACTGATTGATAACTAGCATGCAAGCACTCCCAAGTCATAAGGCAGGGTCTGCTTTCTTATTTATTTGAAAACACTGTCTTGTGACATGAGAGGGCGGTATTCATGTACATGTACTGCAAATGCATACTATACTAGTAGTGTATTAGAGGATCTGTGGAATGTCAGTGCCCTTAATATAGTCCCTACATGGAGAGATAATAAACGACATAGGTACTTTCATATTGTTTAAACAAAAGGTGCTGGGTATTCTGTCTTCTATCCTGGAGTACATCATCCCGTATTAGCAGAGAACGGGAGGATATTCTGTATATTTTCAAACATGGTATACTATGCATAATTTCATGCCTGGGCCTATTTTGTATAGCACGGATGGTGGGTGACTAACAGTAGAAAGCAGACAGTATTATGAATGTTACAACGGCCTGGGATTCACTATTCGTCTGCAGACGACTCTAAGTTATCAATGCCCACGGCTTAATCTATGCGTTGCGCGTTTTTAAGTTTGAACTTTAAGGGCTTAGTGAAACACATTTCGTCTCAAATTTTGTACAGCAATCTTCCTTCGAATCAACAGAAGGATGTTATTGCTTGTTATAATGCGGAAGCATTGCATGCTGATATTCAACATAGTCACAGTATTGAAAACAAATCTTTAAACTTAGTTTCTCCTATTGTTTAGGTGACAAGATTGTGGCCATCCAGGTTCAACAATAAACTGGCAAACAAACAAACAAACAAAGAAACAAATGAAAGAAAACGTAATGTCCCATACTAACCAAAACGTTTTTGATTGATCATTCATGAACCATATAAAATGTTGTCAAAAACGTTTCAATGTCGGGTTATATAAAGGGTATAAAAACGTTTTAATAAATTTCCAAAAACATTTCAAACAGATACAAAACATTCTAAACAGAATGTTATTTTTTACAAAGTTTTTTCCTAAACCAAAAGCAAAATATAAGGTATTTAAAACGTTTTAAAACGTTTTTTCATTATCTTACAAAATTATTATTTGATTGAAATCAGTCATGAACCATACAAGCTGTTCTTAAAATACTATCACGTTGTTTTCTAATTTTATCACTTGCTTTATCTAAATTTCCATATTTTCACTCCAGTTCCGTCTCAGTTGCCACACCATGACTATTTTATACAAAGTTGTTTTCTACGCACGTTCTTAAGGTAGACATTTTTAACACGTCAAATTCATTCTCTTACAGAATTCTAACCGCGGATTATAAGTCACCGCCTTTTTCTAACGGGGTACCTCATGTTTTAGGAGTCCAAATCACCATGCTAGCTTTGAAGCTCGCGATGTACTTGCATTAACGTACCAGCCTATGCCAACTTTAATATCTCTACAAATGTTATGAGATCCTGTAAAATATACTGCTTGCTGGGAAATATAATTTTAAGACATAGCCAGGTATGAAGTATAATATTTTGAGTTTCTCTATAATTATTATAGAGGTTAATGAGCCGCATTTAAGTAAACGTAGCTTTTTAAGTGTGCACAAGATTGTTAACATTTACATTATAATGTTAAAATACAATTAAATTGACAGACTTTGCATGGGTGGACTTGTTTTATTTGATCGTGTCAGTGGTGGTGGTGGTCCATAGCAGAGGAGTTTTTCATTTGAAAGGAATAATGTAGAATAGTTAATATTGAATTTCATTTTCTTAATGAGAATTTTAATAACAAATATAACCTAATACCCTGAGATTATGCCGTGATTATTAGCAATTTTGATACAATAAGATGATTCAAAATCGATATCAAAATTGAAATATTGGATCGGTTGGTGTGTTACAATATTAACACTTTCTTGGGGCATACAAGGACATGAATCACAGACACAATGTCGGCATGGTCGGAGGTTGTGTTTTTCCCAACGCCGGTATTATTTGAGATGAACATGGACATTACAATTTTAGGCATCATGATCAATAAAGTGTCTATAGGTTACCACTAATGAATTATGCCTATGTAAAGCATGAAATTTGATTAACTACTGTTGTTTGTAGTCCATTATGAGAAAGCAGCTTTGCACTGTATTTTGATGATTAACGCACTTAATATTTTAAATATAGTATTAAAAAATTAAACAAACGCAAAGTAAATTTCTGATAGGTTTTCACAAAAAATGAGTGGTTCATAAAATACGACGGTCATTTTTAGTAGATAATGGCCCATCATCACATGACTAGCAAGGTAAATCCATCATGTACAAAACAGCAAGAAGCGTTATTGACGCGGAAGCCAAAGTCCGGTTTTGAGTTGAGTCAAGCAATGGTACGTCACGCTGAAGTAATCGATGTTGTTGTTTTGGTAAGTGACCCATAATGAAACCCAAACAAAACGTGTGCAACTATGATATCACTCCCGATGGGCAAGCAGCTCAAGTCAAATCGTTGGGGACATGTTTGTACGGTAAAGAATTCCAATACAATATGGTGATTGATGTTGTAATGCTTGATGTTAAGAAGATTTATTGGTGAAAATTAGTCAAATTGTTTTACACTTCTTTGCAAACAAAAGGTAGTATCATAAAATGGAGGGATGGTTATTCTGGCCTCAGGAATACGTGATCCCATGTTATTATTGTTGCATATTCTGCAGATAGATATCCTTTGTAACCTGATAGAGGTAGTATCACAGGATAATAAACATGGAATGTTGGTCATTCTGCCCTGTGCAGTATATCATCCCATGGTAGTAATGCTGTGTATTATGTTCAGTAGAGAATAAAGGTTACACATGATGTACTCCAGGAGGACAGAATAAATGATATCCCATGTTTATGACACTCCCGGGGGGACCACTCATATAAATGGTCTGTACGCATGCGTGACCAAAAAACAAGTAAACAGGGGTGTTTTTTTAGGCAAGGTAAGTTACGCGCGTGACGCATTTAGGGTTTAAAAAACACTGATTTTCAACAATAAGGGTAGTTTTCTGAAACTGAACAACTTGTTTAGGATACCTTTTCAAATTTTTGGTAATTACGAGACCAAAAAGGGTACATTTTTTTAATTTTTACTAGCCAAAAACTCATTAGGGGGTAAATTCTATATTAAATTCCCTTATTAAGGGGCTAAATTTGCTGGTAGGGTAAAACTTGTTTAGGGGGCGTTTCAAAATAAATTGATCACGCATGCGTACACTATCATACTTGAGTGGCCTATCACGTGAAAGTAGAGCAATTCCCTCTTATATAGTTGCTATGTTTCCCCCTTAGCATCATACTAGATTATTATGAGCTAAGTTTTTAAACTGGATTTTATAATGAATAAGAAGTTAAACAGATGGCATATTTGATCATTTTTAATGATACATTAGATTATAGATAAATGACGCACATTCACCTCATACCCCATATTTCATTATTAAAACTGACGTATCAAAAGAAATCTTATATATTTTTCTCATTACAAAATTGTATGCCCGAGTTTTGTTTGTTTAGATGGTGCGAACAAAAACGTTGAAATATGTGGAAACCAAACTTCGAGTATATGTTATCATACACGTTTTTGCTTCTTATATCAAAACTGCTGGAGCAATAGTCAAAATTTGAAAACATATTGTTTTAATGGTATGCCTCAATTGAAGATAAAAATATAGAGCATGAAATTATTGGACCACGCCCTTTTGATATATGTTTTATTGCTATTTTATGTAGAATCAGGGTCTTTTTAAATGACAAACAATGAACTGTATGACTAACCATAAGAATGCATTTGTTTTTCACCACCAAAAGTATAATAAAGTCCATCTGGGACTTACAATTAAAGGTCACAAACTCACACTTAGCATATAGTACTCGTTACTTCTACAAAGTAACAAAGTGTCATGATTATTTGTCAATTTCTTGTCGGTTTTAGACAAATTATTGCCTTCTTCCTATGTATCTAAACAATCTCATATCATTGCGCTTAAAAAATCGGTATAAAGGTTTTCTTTTTTAATATCTTAATTTCATCCCATCTTCTCCCCGAACCTGGACAGTATACTTTAGGTAATGTAGCGGCTCACTCATGTGTCTCTGTAGACGTGAGCTAGGTTACCCTCTATTCTAGTTCCTTTCCCTGTATCTTTTCTGATTGAAAGTGTATCCAATCGTGCTACATTCATTACTTACTCTAGCTTTCTACTGATTCACATTATTGGCTTCGTGAAAGATAACTTGATGGTTAAAGCTGCTCTATTCATGGTATTTGGACTCAGAAATGGATCAATTCAGAGTTTTACATGTTTTTATACAAGATGTGTATGGAAACACAACAAATATAGTAGTATAACATAATATTGGACATGGAATGCTGGTTATTCTGTAGTCTGGAGTACAACATCTCATGTTGACGAACATTTATTCCGGAGAGAAACGCGGGATGCTAACAAATTACGATTCTTGACGTAGCTCTTATTGAATGGTGTATATCAGGTTAACTGGAAATCTGGTGTATGTAAATTGAACGTATATCAAGTGATTTAAAGCCCAACCAGATAACAGTATTGTAATTGTGTCTTTACATGAGAATCGAACTACATATTACTTCCTGCGTACCAGGGTGAAACACGTTTTATCCACCGGATTACCACTTTGTACTCAGCTATCGAGGCGAAAACAGTGACTTATGTAAGGTAGTAAGGGCACAAAGAGTTATATGACCAAAGTGCGTATGCCATGTCTGTAAGGGTCACCCAGTATACGACAAAACTACATTGCGTAGTAGTGTTGCATATGGCTATAGGAGATCCAGTACAGACTCGTAGATAATTTTACAAAACATTAAAGTATCGAGTGATGCCATGCGCAATACGATACTTTACCTGGTCATCCAGGATTTGGGAAAATTACTTTGTGTCTGTTCGTGTCGTTAATATTATACATTATATACATTCTATCATATGTGCAATCATTGTAACCTTATCATTTTGTTCATAAATTGCATTCACGTGAAGATGTGATATCTCTGTACTGATTAACCTTAATAGTTCAAATTCGTTATTAATTTGTAAAAACTATTATAGCTAGTGTCACCCGTACATTACATGCTCTAACCTTTTGTTCTGTACATGAATACGGCAGTAATAACGTTAAATTACTATTTTTTTTTTGAAAAGCACGCAATAGAAAAAAAAATTACGTTAGTTCTTTGTTAACGCTTCTGCACATGAATTTTGACAATAAAGAGATATAATTCGTAATTCAAATTTTACAATCCACTAAGCTTATTGTCACCGTGCGATATCTTTTAAATTATGTTTATATTGAAATTACATTACATGTACATTGCATATTGCGATAATAACATATCTGGTTGGATTATAAACATAATTTCGAATTTGATAATTACTGTAAACCAATCATTGGAATAACAAAACTATGACAGTAAAGTATACCTCCCCTCAAATCATATCTGAGTTGCTTGCTGATAGAAAAAACGTGGGGCTGTGAAGATACCAAAAGGCAGCTATAGAAAATGAAATACACAGTTTTCCTATTCATCCAGTGGTATACTTTCAGAAAGTAAATTCCATTCCCAGACCAACAGTGCAAATATCAATGCCTACTAAATCTAGGTGTGCGAGATCCCTACCGTAATATTTTGTCTTGGTGGAATAATCTGACAAAATTGGCGGCTAAATTGGGTTTCATATGAGATTTTTGACAACGTCACTGATGCAGTGTCACCAGGGAAGCTGCCATGCCGGATATAATATGCTATGATACTCAATTATAAAATCAGAATTGCCAATTGTTATAAATAAATATGGCATAGTTTTTCCCCACAAGTTATCCAATAACGGTTGTTAGGAAACCGTTTAATACTTGATATGTAGTTCGTTGCTGCTGATGAATTTCAAATTATTCACAATTAAAATATCAGAATTATTGTTTGCTAAAATTATGCTTGGAACTTATGTTATATTAATAACCCGATTTGTAACCGTTAATCCTAAGTAGATGATAGTTTTAAATACATAATGCAAAAAGAATACTTCATTTAGATACATAATTCAAAAAGGAATTAAAGTCAATGCTTGGTATTGTTGTATAAAGCGATTTTCTCATAATTTGCATATTGTGAAGATCTCCTTAGTCAATGATAATGAATATTCAGAACTCAGTTAATGTCAAATTTGAAATAATAAATAATTTAAACAGATCTGGAAAGGATCATATCAATCTGATATAATTGTGAATGATCTATTTCTCTAACATATCATATAATACAAGTTGCGTCATGTTTTTTTGATCTATTGGTATCATCTGCATAGATATATGGCTTGAAGTACAGATGTATATTTATAGTTGAATCGCCATAGATGAAAACGACTTATAGATAAATGAAAAGACATGTTACATCGTGTTTTGTAAACACCGAATAAATCCGTCGCCTTAACGCAGTCGCTTGAATCTGACGACTGATCTATATATTTGAGTTCAATACCAAAATACAACATTATGAACCCTTTGTACCTTGAACTACATTGAATGTATTATTAAAATAAAATATAATTAATCATGTCGCCGAACATTTGATATGGTATTGCTATCCATTCAAATATTAGAAATATAGTTGAAAAGGCAGGCTTATGAGAGAAATGATTATTGGGTGCGAGGTCATATTTCCCCCCTTTTAACACATGAGAGGCCATAGGGTTGCAGCACTGTATTTCCATTTATTACTGTGTAGTAATGTAGAGGTGTATACGAGCATACCATGATATGTATGCGACTGGGAGAGAGAAAAAACCAGCACACAATTAATAAACTATGTCAACGTAATTGACCTAGGGCTTTTAGCTTTAGTTTATGAATTGTCTACAAATACAAACGTATTTGTAGAGAGATCACAACTGTCTTATTTATTAAAACTCGAGTTGAATAGACTTCCACAATGATAATAAATAGCACGTTCGGTGCATTATGCGTGAGTACTGTGAAATGAAATACAATACTGTCTTGTTAGTCTCTCTAGATTGATGAAATTGGAATAAAAGTATGGATGAAAAAACTCTGTGACCGATTTCAATTAATTTGGAGACTTTACACCCTCCAGACACATACCCACTGTATCATGTCTGCTACGAATCAAAATTGTATTCCTTTTCACGTGCTCATGTAAGGAGCTTTTACAGTTGAAATTCAAATACCCCTATCGAAGACATGACCTTAATTTTCCACAGGCAGCGTGATTTTCAAATGGGGTTACCTAAATGGGTGACTCCGTTTGTAATCTACACTCTCTGTGTGGGAGATTAAGGTCATGCCTTAAATGTGGGTGTATGGAATTCAACTGGAATAGCCCAAGTACCATTGGAACGATGAACAAAATTACATTTTCAAGAAAAATCTACTTGCAGATTTTCATATAACATTTACTATTCAGCCTGAAATGTTTGTTTGAAACAATGCAATCATGCCTAGTATTGGTATGGTTGTTCAAAGAAACTGTCTGCATATACAGTATATAACAAATATCTGACCTGTACTGTATGAAACATACACGCATTCAGCCTCGTACGTTGCATTTATGAAATCATTTTTACGGCTCTATTGAATGACGAGTTTTCTTTAGATTTCGATTCTTCACTTGAAATATTATGTAGCAGGAAATAAAGCTCGTGGCATGTAGTAGTGCCTTAGTGACGTTTGAAAATTCTTTAAGATCGGAACATTGCTTGGTAAACACAATAGTAAGAGCATCGCTCAAAATGTCGCACAAATTAGATTCTCAACTATGTAATGTGTTATTATGTGTCGCATGTTTAACAAGTACTAGTTGTCTCAAAGGAGACAGTTTTTCCTGTAAATTTGACACCTGAGAGAATTAACTTGTTAGTGTTTAAACAACAGTTAAGAATTTATTGATAACAAAAAGACAGCAGACTAAAGTAAGTGAAAAAATTCGAATGCTATTACAAAACGACTGAATCAGCAATTTGCGTTATTATGATCGGTTTGTAATGTTACTTCTTTAAAAGAGTTACTGGTATTTTAACGTTGTTTCTTTCTTTAATCTCAGATTAAAAGAAGTAAATACATTCACAGAGAGATTGCGAATTTTACGAAAGAACCATAGTATGCTGTAATGATTCATGTTATGACCTAGTAATGTTCCCACCTTTAGAAATTCGATACTCGGTGGTTCACGTTATGCACATTAGCATGCGTTATGTGCGTGAAAAACCAGGAATGAGCTACATTGCCGCCTAAAAGATTATTAGCTCTGTCAAATTACCCAAACTGGAATTATACCTTGGTAATAATTAAAAAAATTTAGAATAAACATTCCGAGGTAAATACCCACATGAAAATGTGCGACAGATTGCAATTTATTTAGACGAACATGGGAGGATATAGACGCAGAGAATAGTGCCAAATAGGACACGTGGTGGTATGACTATTAGCCCCTTGCATCATACACACATGGACCGTGAAGTCGACTAGGATTTGTCTTCGTTTTTAAAATAATTGTATATTTTGATACATTGTGTCAAATAATTGACACTCCATATTGGAGTTACTCGCTACTGCACGAAACTATTTTGTTTATGATATGTCTCGGAAGAGCATTTACGCATGAAATGGTCTCGACCTGATGGTGACTAAGACACGCGCACATCAAATGACAACTTTCAAAGTCAGTCTGGTCATTACTTAGACACCTATGCTTTGCATTCACACGTACGCAAGGTCACGTCCGAGTCATGACCGTGTCGTGACTGGTCATGACCACGTGGCAATGTATAAACACGTACGTTTTTGTTCATGACGATAACATGTACACAGCAGGCTCATCACAGAGTTGTATTTGCCTTTCTCCCACTCAAAAACTGCGTAATCCTTTTCCGCGCAGATGCACTTTAAAAATCATGTTTCACTTGCAATCCTTTTAATTATAGTTGATGATTGTTTTAGATACGTAATTCAAAAGGAATACTTCATTTAGATACGTTATTCAAAAAGGAATTAAAATCACTGGTTGGTATTGTTGTATACAGAATTGTTGATGTAGATTTGTATAACAGTTCACATAGTTTGCTTTGTACTTTTTATATAATTTTTAAAAGAATCTCACAAGGATGATATCGTCAGATCAATCTAAACTAATTTCCTATGATCTAATATATGCTCTACCATATCATATGATACAAAGACTTAATGTTGTGTCATGCTTTTTGATCTATTAGTATCATCTGCCTGGGTATGGCTTGTAGTACAAAAGTATATTTATAGTTGAATCGCGACTGATGAAAACGAATAACTGACAAATGAAAAGACACGTTACAGCTTGTACACAAAAACCGAATAAATCCGTCGCCTTAACGCAGTCGCTTGAATCTGACGACTGATCTATATATTTGATTCCAATACCAAAATAGAACATTATGAACCCTTTGTACCTTGAACTACATTTAATGTATTATTAAAATAAAAAATATAATTAATCATGTCGCCGAAAATTTGATATGATATTGATATGCAATCAAATATTACAATTATAATTGAATAGGAGAGCTTAGAACAGAAATGATTATTGGGTACGAGGTCATATTATTTCCCCCCTTTTAACACATGAGAGGCCATAGGGTTGCAGCACTGTATTTCCATTTAACTGTGTAGTAATGTGTAGAGGTGTATAAGAGCATACCAGCACACAATTAACAAACTATGTCAATGTAATTGACATAGGGCTTTTAGCTTTAGTTTATGAATTTGTCTACAAATACAAACGTATTTGTAGAGAGATCACAACTGTCTTATTTATTAAAACTCGAGTTGAATAGACTTCCACAATGATAATAAATACTGAACACGTTCGGTGCATTATGCGCGAGTACTGTACAGTGAAATGCAGTACAGCGTTTTCTAGTTACTTTCTCTAGATTGATGAAATTGGAATAAAAGTATGGATGTGACCGATTTCAATTAATTTGGAGACTTTACACCCTCCAGACACATACCCACTGTATCATGTCTGCTACGAATCAAAATTGTATTCCTTTTCACGTGCTCATGTTGGAAACATGATGACATTTTCAATAAACGTCTACTGAATAGCAGATTTTCATAACATAATTCTACGTGAAACATTTTTTAACCAATCATGCCTAGTATTGGTATGGTTGTTCAAAAAAACTGTCTGCATACAAACAAAAAAATAGACAAATATCTGACCTGTACTGTATGAAACATACATGCATTCAGCCTCGTACACTGCATTTATAAAATCATTTGACGGCTGTATTGAATGACGAGTTTTCTTTAGATTTCGATTCTTCACTTGAAATATTGTGTAGCAGGAAATAAAGCTCGTGGCATGTAGTAGTGCCTTAGTGACGTTTGAAAATTCTTTAAGATCGGAACATTGCTTGGTAAACACAAAAGTAAGAGCATCGCTCAAAATGTCGCGCAAATTAGATTCTCAACTATGTAATGTGTTATTATGTGTCGCATGTTTAACAAGTACTAGTTGTCTCAAAGGAGACAGTTTTTCCTGTAAATTTGACATCTGACAGAATTAACTTGTTAGTGTTTAAACAACAGTTAAGAATTTATTGATAACAAAAAGACAGCAGACTAAAGTAAGTGAAGAAATTCGAATGCAATTATAAAACGACTGAATCAGCAACTGGCATTATTATGATCGGTTTGCAATGTTACTTCTTTAAAAGAGTTACTGGTATTTTAACGTTGTTTCTTTCTTTAATCTCAGATTAAAAGAAGTAAATACATTCACGAATTTTTTACGAATGAACCATAGTATGCTGTAATGATTCATGTAATGACCTAGTAATGTTCCCACCTTTAGAAATTCGATACTCGGTGGTTCACGTTATGCACATTAGCATGCGTTATGTGCGTGAAAAACCAGGAATGAGCTACATTGCCGCCTAAAAGATTATTAGCTCTGTCAAATTACCCAAACTGGAATTATACCTTGGTAATAATTAAAAAAATTTAGAATAAACATTCCGAGGTAAATACCCACATGAAAATGTGCGACAGATTGCAATTTATTTAGACGAACATGGGAGGATATAGACGCAGAGAATAGTGCCAAATAGGACACGTGGTGGTATGACTATTAGCCCCTTGCATCATACACACATGGACCGTGAAGTCGACTAGGATTTGTCTTCGTTTTAAAATAATTGTATATTTTGATACATTGTGTCAAATAATTGACACTCCATATTGGAGTTACTCGCTACTGCACGAAACTATTTTGTTTATGATATGTCTCGGAAGAGCATTTACGCATGAAATGGTCTCGACCTGATGGTGACTAAGACACGCGCACATCAAATGACAACTTTCAAACTCAGTCTGGTCATAACTTAGACACCTATGCTTTGCATTCACACGTACGCAAGGTCACGTCCGAGTCATGACCGTGTCGTGACTGGTCATGACCACGTGGCAATGTATAAACACGTACGTTTTTGTTCATGACGATAACATGTACACAGCAGGCTCATCACAGAGTTGTGTTTGCCTTTCTCCCACTCAGAAACTGCGTAGTCCTTTAAAGCGCGCAGATGCACGTCAAAAATCATGTTTCACTTGCAATCATTAATCATATTTTAATTATTATAGTTGATGATTGTTTTAGATACGTAATTCGAAAGGAATACTTCATGTAGATACATTATTCAAAAAGGAATTAAAATCACTGGTTAGTATTGTTGTATACAGAATTGTTGATGTAGATTTGTATAACAGTTCACATAGTTTGCTTTGTACTTTTTATATAATTTAAAAAGAATCTCGCAAGGATGATATCAATCTAAAATAATTTCCTATGATCTAATGCTCTACCATATCATATAATACAAAGACTTAATGTTGCGTCATGTTTTTTGATCTATTGGTATCATCTGCCTAGGTATGGCTTGTAGTACAAAGGTATATTTATAGTTGAATCGTCATTTATGAAAACGACTCACTGACAAATGAAAAGACACGTTACAGCTTGTACACAAAAGACCGAATAAATTCGTCGCCTTAACGCAGTCGCTTGAATCTGACGACTGATCTATATATTTGATTTCAATACCAAAATAGAACATTATGAACCCTTTGTACCTTGAACTACATTGAATGTATTATTAAAATAAAAAATATAATTAATCATGTCGCCGAAAATTTGATATGATATTGATATTCAATCAAATATTAAAAATATAATTGAATAGGAGAGCTTAGAACAGAAATGATTATTGGGTGCGAGGTCATATAATTTCCCCCCTTTTAACACATGAGAGGCCACAGGGTTGCAGCACTGTATTTCCATTTAACTGTGTAGTAATGTGTAGAGGTGTATGCGAGCATACCGTGATATGTATGCAACTGCGAGAGAGAAAAAACCAGCACACAATTAATAAACTATGTCAACGTAATTGACCTAGGGCTTTTAGCTTTAGTTTATGAATTGGTCTACAAATACAAACGTATTTGTAGAGAGATCACAACTGTCTTATTTATTAAAACTCGAGTTGAATAGACTTCCACAATGATAATAAATACTGAACACGTTCGGTGCATTATGCGTGAGTACTGTACATTGAAATGAAGTACAGCGTTTTCTAGTTACTTTCTCTAGATTGATGAAATTGGAATAAAAGTATGGATGAAAAAACTCTGTGACCGATTTCAATTAATTTGGAGACTTTACACCCTCCAGACACATACCCACTGTATCATGTCTGCTACGAATCAAAATTGTATTCCTTTTCACGTGCTCATGTTGGAAACATGATGACATTTTCAATAAACGTCTACTGAATTGCAGATTTTCATAACATAATTCTACGTGAAACGTTTTTTAACCAATCATGCCTAGTATTGGTATGGTTGATCAAAGAAACTGTCTGCATAAAAACAAAAAACAGACAGATATCTGACCTGTACTGTATGAAACATACATTCATTCAGCCTCGTACGCTGCATTTATGAAATCATTTTTACGGTTCTATTGAATGACGAGTTTTCTTTAGATTTCGATTCTTCACTTGAAGTATTGTGCAGCAGGAAATAAAGCTCGTGGCATGTAGTAGTGCCTTAGTGACGTTTGAAAATTATTTAAGATCGGAACATTGCTTGGTAAACACAAAAGTAAGAGCATCGCTCAAAATGTCGCACAAATTAGATTCTCAACTATGTAATGTGTTATTATGTGTCGCATGTTTAACAAGTACTGGTTGTCTCAACGGAGACAGTTTTTCCTGTAAATTTGACATCTGACAGAATTAACTTGTTAGTGTTTAAACAACAGTTAAGAATTTATCGACAACAAAAAGACAGCAGACTAAAGTTAGTGAAGAAATTCGAATGCAATTATAAAACGACTGAATCAGCAATTGGCGTTATTATGATCGGTTGGACGCATTTGCAATGTTACTTCTTTAAAAGAGTTACTGGTATTTAACCTTATTTTAACGTTGTTTCTTTCTTTAATTCCAAAAGAAGTAGATACACTTAAAGCGATATTACGAATTCTACGAAAGAAGCAGGGCATTTTGTAATGATTCATGTTATGGCCTGGTAATATTCCCCCATTAGAAATTCGATACTCGGTGGTTCACGTTACAGTCATAGCCATGCGCTATGTGCGTGAAAGAACCAGGAATTTGTTACATTACCACCTATTAAAGATTACTATCTCGGTCAAATTACCAAAAAAAGATGATATCTGGAATTTTATCTGTCGTAATAATGTGAAGAATTTTAGAATAGATATTTCGAAGAAAATAAAATGTGATTGATTGCATTTTATTTAGGCGCACATGGGAGGATATAGACGAGGAGCATGGCGCCAAATTGGACACGTGGAATGATGTGTATGACTATGAGCCCCTTGTGCTTCAATGTATCATACACACAACCTATGTTCCTCTCTCAATGGTTACTTTGAATGGGACCGTGAAGCCAGCCAGCTAGATTTTTTTTGGTTTATAGCAATAATGATATGTTTTGCTAGCGTAACACAAGGTGTACACATTATGACAAATGTTTGGTACTCCCATATTGGAGAAAATCTATTCACTCCTGTTTAAAAACTTAACTTGTTATAAAACACATCACTCGCTACTATACCAAACTATTTTGTTTGTGATATGTCTCGGACGAGCATTTACGCATGAATTGGTCACGACCTGATGGTGGCTAAGACACGCGCACGTCAAATGACAACTTTCGAACTCGGTCTGGTCATTACTTAGCCACCTATGCTTTTCATGCACACGTACGCAAGGTCACGTCCGAGTCATGACCGTGTCGTGACTGGTCATGACCACGTGGCAATGTATAAACACGTACGTTTTTGTTCATGACGATAACATGTACACAGCAGGCTTATCGTTTTTATAGAGGCCGCATAGAGTTGTGTTTGCCTTTCCACCACTGCGTAATCCTTTAAAGCGTACACACTGGTACATGCAGGCGCACTTCAAAAATCATGTTTCACTTACAATCATTTCTAGGATCATATATAATTATAAATAATAATAATAATAATAATAATAATAATAATAATAATAATAATAATAATAATAATAATAATAATAATAATAATAATAATAATAATAATAATAATAATAATGATTACATTTACAGCAAGTCATAGTCGTCATCATGAAATCAAACAATTAAGCGAATCCACTAGACAATCTCTTTATAGGGAATTATGGGGAAATTATTGCAGAGCATTGATGTATCATTCTATTTGATGTCATTTAATATAATTGGCTTATTTATAAATAATTAATCAATCGCGATGGAAGTGTTAGTCTAATGCAACGACTCAGAAAATAGGAACATCCGCTCTATTAGTTATTTAATACCCTTCAATTTTGACTAGAATTGCTAGAAGTTACGGGTGATTTCATCCATCTCTGTCAGGCCATTCAATCATCACAATAATTAACTAATCGGCAGACAATTCTCTTCAAAGGAAATCATCGGGAAATGATGGTTAACTATTGATAGATCATTCTATTTAATGTCATTATTATTGGCTTATTTATTTCATATAATAGAAATAGCGAATGTGCTGTGCAATTCAGCAAGATACCTGTTTTATTCAGATAATCATAACCATCTCGCAATCTTTACACTAACTCAAAACTCGCATGAAAATTAAATTTACTGTTATGAGGTATAAACTTTTCAAGTTTAAGACTATAAAAAGCGCAATAATTTTAGATAAACTTCATAACCCGTAACTTAAATGAATTTTTCACGTTAATATCTTGATCACATGGTACACTTTGTTGGTATTGGAAGTATTGAAAACCAATTTTCGCATTGGATTATATAGGATTTACCTCAGTCAGTGATTTGTAATTAAAGATCCAATAAACTACTACAATTAGCCCGTGGACCATATACTCGAATATAATGGAAAGTTGCTTCCACAGATTAAAAGAAATACAAAAGATTAAGTTAATATATTATTCTTTTACCAGCCTTGAGATGTAAACAGAATTCTTATGAAATAGTTGTTGAATATATACATTAATTTCAATAAATGTGTTCATAACACTGTATGAAAATTAAAGAAGCATGCACAACATGTAACATAACAATGATAAAAGAAACATTCATGCTTCATTCTCTATATAAAAGCAACAAAGACGGTTTTGATTAAATTATATCGCCGTTTAATATTTTCGTAATTGCTGTATTAGTACCAATATTAGACTTCTTTGTGTGTGAAAGTGCGCGTTTTCAGTCAACCATTAATTATTCCTTCGATTTTAATAGATGATAAGTAAAAGATAATTAACCACGTCGTTATTCAACTTAAACAATAGGCTATTCCAGTTTAAATCCATACACCCCCTATGGAAGACACGGTTGTTTGATGTGATCATTTATTACTTTTTCTAAAAAAACATAATTATAATGTTCAATTATAGACCTGGACAATACCAACAGCTATCGCACTAACATACACATATATGTTTAGCTATTTTTAACATATATTTTCGTATCTTTATCAACTTATTCATCTTTTTCTGCTTTTTTGTGGTAATTTGCAAATTGAGGGCGCTATTTACATATATTGTTTGACAAAAATATATGTTTTAATACCATTATATAGTGTCTACCCCTTGTAAAGATGAAAGCAAGATTTAAGATAAATAGCGCCACTGGTGTTCATCTTTTCTTTAAAATGACTAAAATTTTACATGCCATCAATCAATCATGAAGTCATGACCTTAATGTTTCGAGCGTGAATTTCAGATCGGGTTACCTGAATGGTTGGGTGACTCCATTTGAAATCTACACCTCCTGTGGGGGAGATGTCTTCCATAGAGGGTGTATGGATTTTAACTGGAAGAGCGCAATCCAAATTCATGCTTCAATGTGCCACATTCTTACCAAGTACATGTAAATTTGTCGTCATAGACACCTCGCTTTATAAGATGTATGAACAGTAAATATAAAAGACAGGCTTTGGAAAGGTGTTGAGGTAATGAAATAACCATACTATGAGACGCGACAGCTAAAGCAGTCAGTTTTAAATGAACAACCTACAGAATCCTTCACTTCTGTCTTGTTGCTCGTAACTCTTAGAGCACGGTTGTCGAATTCAACTTCCAGACAAAATGTTTTGTAAATGATCTCTAAAATATTGTGAATTTTACATGTTCATATCTGTATTTGATATGCAAATGCATTAAAATGAGTACAAATGTCTGGTATTGGTTTCCCGATTTTTGAAAGAGACTTTAAAAACTAAAGATACTATCACTTCCATGGATTTTACCACCATCAGCAAAGAATATAAAGTATTACTTTAAATACACACAAGCGAAAGTTAATTGCAAATGACGGTTCATTTTTTTTTGCAACAATGTTCTCAAAATTGTTCACACATTTTACATATTGTAAAATAGGTTATGTATAGATCATATTCATATGGGAACACAAAATGTTTTGCAGGTAGATTCAGAAGATTTTAAAAGACAAAGTGTATTATTTTGAATATGATTGAGTTCTGCTGCGCGCAAAAGTGTTGAATTCGATGGACGTACTTTTACACGTAGAATCGGGTTTCTGCAAAGAAAATACCTATCTAGCTATATCGGCTATTAGTACCAAAACCTTGTATGTGTATCTTTGTGAAACCCTCAGCAGAAGTACATAAATTGGTTGACGATTGGTATGCCTTTATAGAAGTCACGACCCGTCAGAGTTGGTGAAAGCGTGCCGAGCTACCATTTGAACAATCGTCATCAGTATACAGCAAGATTCGTATAACAAGTCATCATTTTCTGGAACATCTCTTGATATATTCTGGTAATTTCCGGTCGGTATTAGGGAACTTACGGAATATAGGGAATACATCTCCATTAAGCGGTGGCCATTTATTTCAGCTCAAACAGTTATCTTAAATATATGATATATATCTATTTTGAGCATAAATCGGAACATAAATAAGCCTATATCATTGGCTGGTTTAATAATCGTACCAAAAGTCAGCAATGGTATATGAAAATGTCCCAGGTTTTAAGTCATTTTAACAATAAAGTCCAATCCTATTCAAAGCCATTGTGAGTACTCCAGAAATACGTCAGATCTGGAGAAAGCTATACCGCTCTGAATAAAGTACCGTCGGTCAATATTACTTAGATTCAATCTGAGTGGTAGACAGATGTGTAGCCACCGCAAAAACTTAGTTATAACTGTGGTCATAACCTTGATCTCTCTAAATTCCAGGGACTTATTAGAAGGACAAAACCTTGAAAAGACTTAAAATTCAAATCTAATGGATTTAAATTTTACTCTAATAAAGATTTGAATTTTAAGTCTCTGAAAGGTTTTGTCATTCTAACAAGTCTCTTAGACTTATTTTTAAATCTTAGGAATTTAGAGAGTAACAGGGAGAAACGACGGGAGACACAGGTGCAGCCCCTACGACAGCTTAGTCATAACAGTGACAAACTACGTAACCAAAACCAAAGTCAAAGCCAAGAATTTGAAAAGGCCCAATGCATTTGAAATCGATTACGTGGTTTACTTGCAAAAGATATGAATTTTGCTCACCATATATCTTCCATGAACTTTGTGAATGAACTATAAAAGCCAAGAAGACATTGACTGTGTAACCTGAAAGAGCGAGGTGTATTTTATGCTCCCTGCCCATTAAAATGCCCTGGTTAAAATCTGTCTGGACAGCTTCCTAATTGAAATAAGCGCAGTTAGACGAGTTTAATGTTAGCTTGAGAGTAAAAGTAAATGCGAGAAATAATGCACTTGACGAACATTAACTGAACATAGCTGGGAGTTATGTCTATACACCGACAATTTAAACCTGGTATACATGTATATACAGACCGTTAAGACGACCTTATCATCGGGTCTAGATATCTTTAAGGTGGGTTACAGATCATTTATATATTTCAGTTTTAAAAGTAAAACTTTTTGGCAGAAATAATTGGAGTTCTATTTTGAAGAGTTTACAAAAATAGTGTTGTTAGATGTGAGAGTTGAATACAAAGTAAAAGTTTTCCGCTTTAACAATATTGAAAGCGTTTTCTACCTCTTATAACCAGCGCATCTCTTCAATATATTTGGACACGTGAACTTTATGACCCGAGTAGGCTACTTGTTTGCACGTTACCAATATAGTCATTTTTAACCCTAACTCTAAAAGTGGTCTTTGGCTATCGGGAAGGAACGAAGAATGAAGATGAACAAAGAAGTTACTTTGCACCCCGGGATTCGAACCTTAGACCCCTCGGGTGCCAAAAACGAGATCACCGACCGGTAGCCACGGGTCCTTCGCTGGCTCGGCCAACGAAAGCGTGCATATATATGACTTAGTCTGATTGCGTAATGACACATCAATTTGTAAGCGCTCTTTAGCAAAGTCATAGTTCATTGAATTTACAACCGTATGACAAAACAGGTGAAAACGTTTTGTTTTGCACAAGATTTGCAATTTAAAGAGAATTGGCCATTGCTCATTCTAATGTAGCTAGTATATGACCAATATAAGTGTGCTCTTTCATTCAATGACATAAGATTTGAAAAATATTGTCGACCACTTGAGGTTTCGACTTTTAAAACCCTTATTTGGGGTTAAAAAATGTGCATGGATATGTAGTTTTCAACAGATTTGCCACATTCGCCTTGCTATAACATTGAATTGCGTTATCTGTTGACCTAATGTAAAGTGGTAGCTTTCGTTCGATATAAAATAATTCTGATTGGATCAAGGGAACACTTGAGGTTTTGGCAAAAACCAATCACAGATGTCTATTTTCCACTAAATCTCACACAGCTCTTATGATGCTATGCACTCAACCGTGCAATATTATAACAAAGACTGCGTGGAGACTAGATTCTCTGTGTTGGAAATATATGTGTACTCGGGTGTATCGAGGTGGAAACTGTGCGTAGATGCATTAATAAGAGAATCATTTTTGTATTCGAACCTTTTCATATGCATCACGTGGGATACATGACCGCACAATGGTTTGAATTTCTAATTTTTTTATTGAGTTAAGGTTAATGTATAGTTCAAACGGTATGGACATTTTTGATCCATTGTCTTTCGAGAGAGCGAACAAACAAAGTTGAATTTTCAAATTGTCTATCTTTGCATTGACAATGTTACTGGTGTATTGTAAATCATGGCAACCTTCAAGGTCGTCCTGAGCTTGCCGCAGCACGCAATTACAATTGGTGTCTCTTAATCAAGCATGTAACGTCAAAGCCGACAAATACATAGCACTATTGCGTACAGGTGCACAAACCTATATGAAAGGGTCGTCATTATAATAAATGAGATCATTACGTCCATGGGCAGGAAAAACCTCATGTGTCTTTGGCCCTTGAACATGTTTAAAATAAAACTGCAGAGAGGTTACATAGGCGGTTACATCAACTTTGGGTATCAGGTGCTGTGCTGATGAGGCAATGACGCGCATCGTTGTCAAATACTAAGATTGGTATTGTGTAAGAGAAAATATCGGAACATGGGTTAAATGTAGTAAAAATCACATTGCATTTAGATAAACAATATTTTTGTATAAGATTTAATTTGACCGATAAGTATATTGTTAAAGACGTAGGCTATTTAACAGAAAGGTCAGGACTTTGCTCTTGAGTTCCTAGAATTCATCTACATTTTCAAACGTTTGACATAAGACGGTCATGTTTTGCAAGGATGAAATTAATTATTACAGGACAAAGCCAACCTGACTTACTAGTACTAACATAAATTAGACCAAATAGATCAAAATTTACTCGTACATTCAAGTTTAGGCATTTAATTTGAGAATGTAAATTTCGTAAATTTGGCAAACTCAACGGAATTATTAACTAGGAAATTACCATCCTCAATTTTAATAACAATAACACTAGACGTATAAGTAAAATAAAATGTACCAAATTTCATGTAATGTTTTGAAAGTATACACAATATTATGCTCTGTCAAGGTGAGAGCGAACAAAAACCATGCTATTACAAGAGTCAAATTAAGAATTATTAACAGAAACTTGCACGTTCAAGCAATTGCATGTTGAATAACGAGTTATCTTAAGTACATCATAATTGGTCTATATTGATTCCTGTAATATTAGTGCACCGGTGTTAAATTGTAATTGCATATTTTCTTACCTTAAAATTATAACACATGCGCTATGAATAACAAAAATGTGAAGTAATAAAGCACTTGAGTCATATGAGTTCATAGCGTGTGCTTACTGTAAGTTATGAATTATCATTCAGTGCTTGATTTGAAAATATTCTCAAGCTTCAGTGTTATATTAGGGCTAATGGCCATAGATGAAAACACGCCTGATAAAACCCGACAACAGGGGCAGATGGCAAATTTAATCCAACAAATCCGAATTCTAAGTATATCTTTATAATGTTTGAAAACTACCTCACTACACTTGCGATAAAAATAACTAAGCATATTGGGAGCACAGTGATTTGGAGAGACATAATAATTGCAAATTTAGGTCTATTTTATTAATCACGTTTGATCACTGCGGGAAACAATCCGTAAGCGATTGCCAAACGTAATTAACAGACTAGGTTAATATATAAATGATCAATAAGTACATTTTATGAGGAGGTTATTGAGTCTACAATCTGTTTCATGCAGAAACTGGTAATTATTCTCGAATGAGGTTAACTCCATACATTAATACATATTTTAATGCTCTGCATGCTAGCCATAGGCTTCAACATAAAAAAATCAAAGTTTTGAGGTATTTTCTGAAAATATCAAGAGCTATCCAAAGAACCACTGAACCAATCCTAGGCTTGTTTGTACTCATTTTAATGCATTTTGTATACTGATTCCAAATATGGGCATGATAATTTACAATTCTGAAATTTTTAAAATAATAAAAACTTGTCGGCTGCAGTCGATACCCGCGTGGAGAGAGTTAAGATTGTTTGTGGAAAGTGACGTGGCACTCCGAATAAGGTCTTTGACTCTGGTGCAAGAGGCCTTCGGTTCAATTTCCAATGGAGGCAAATATTAAAAACATTATTGTCCCCTACGTCCAATGCTGCTTTTGTTTGTTTTTTGTTTTATTTCTTCTTTAACCTGAGACACTCAATCCCACTCAATCAGTTGAAAACATAATTAATCATCTGTTCTTCCATGAGGCACAGGGATCAATACAACACTTACATAACATAATTATTATTCAAGGTTTTAAAAATACTACATACATTCAAATACACAATATCAAAATTGCAAATTTAGATAAATACAAGGTGTCCCCTGAAAAAAGTTACATGTAGAAAATGAACCGTATCTTGCGATGGAACAACAAAACAATGACATTTTGTTGTTGTTTTCACTTTGTTTTCTTTATTAATTTTTGTTTTTTCAGTGTTGAACTTATTGCACAAAAGAAACATTGACAAATTATATGCCTAAAACATGCGCAGTGGCTTTGGATAACGTAGTTTCATGATCCAAGAATACAATACCATGATGCATTTAGGGAAGGTAATGAACTTCCGCTTGTGGCGACCTGTGTGACCTTTAGTCAGATCAGCACAGTACAAATGGATGGAAAATTTGGTGTCTATTCACGACGTTGATTAATTGTCGGTTCATGGTAGTGCGGACTAGTGCCTCCATTAAATGATTGTGGTGTGATCAAGCAATATCAGTCTGAAGTCGGGCATATTCAATTTTTAGTTTTCTACATGAGTGCATAAGGCATTTGCAAAGCTACATTTTGTAGAAAACGCCATAGGAATTGAACATTCAGTTCCAAAGATATTAATAGTTGAAGTGTTTCCAAAACAAAAAAAATCAACATTTGCTTGATCACATTACAATATTATTGTGACTGATTTTGCTTGATCACATCACAATTGTGTCTTATTTAGTACTAAACCATGCTAACAAAGTGAATGACTTCTCTTCTGTGCTTGTAACGGTCAAGAAACTGAAGTCAGGTCATGTGCAAGAAATTCTAAACTTGTCGAACATTAGCCAGTACCAAACCATTAAGAAGAAAGTCCAATGAACGCCACAACAGACAGATAGAATATTAATATTGTCTCATAGCTTACAAATTACGACCATGTTGCGTTTTAATCATCTAACTTATAAAACATCTTTCAGCTTAACAAACACGTTTAGGAGGTACAGATTTGTGTAGAAGGTATAAACTAACGTCACGCAAGAAACCTACAACTTTAACTAACTAAATGACGTTTAATTAAACCTCACGTTTGCAAGTGAGTGTTGTCTTCAAAATCAATTGGCGATAACTCTCAGATAGACCTGAGAAAACATTGTCTTCCGCTACACAGGAAGTAGGAAGGGGAAGGGAGCGAAAGCCATACTAACAATTCTTTGAGTTGGGCGCCCGGTAAGGCGGTGTTTCGCCAGAACACGTTCAAAAATAACAAGATGCTTATGTCTCTTGCAGGAATTGGTGAGAACTGCAATAAGAGTCGCCAGTTATTTGAGAACATCAAAAAATAAGGACGATTTTTAATACACACAACGTTAAATACGTACATATAGAATGACATGTTTTTTTAAATGATTTAAGTTTTCTATTGCAGCAAGTGTATCTGGTTTGCAAAATGGTGCTTTAATGATCATTGCCAGAGTATTCCCTGAAAGGCTAATACTACTCTTTCCAAAATAGACTACAAGTTGCAATACCTCTGAAAAAACTCTCCTAAACACAAACCTAACAACTCTAATAAGTATTATATTAACATATTTCTTTATTGAGATCCAGACTTTATTAATATTTTACCCAAAGTCAATCTCAGGAACGCGATTATTTTACAATTCAATCAATTTGTAACTTACAACCGAAGAAGGATTACGTCCGTAATTAGGTGTAAAAATCTACTTGAGAAAGACATGAAAGAATCCAATTATGGAAGACGTCTTCTGAGCTTTATCTAGAGAAATACTTGACAAAAAAATCACCCGCAGATAACCAAGAAAGGTCACACTGACCAGTTGATTACATAAGTTGTTAAATTGTTAGGATATTCTCATCGGTGCTGCTTCACCTCAAGGGAACAAAGTAGATGATGTCACAAACGTTTATTCACTCAAGACACTAATGACGGATTTCTTTTAGGGTCAATTTTCAGCAACCCTTTTAGCCGCTCGTTATTGACCTTGTTATGGAAATGGACTACTGGCAAATTACATCATCATCATTTTGTGTTCCTGAGGGGGCGAAGAGGATTTGTATTCTGTGCTAGGTTAAATGGAAAATACTATCTCATCAATACATGTAACAGTGATACGGATATTTTTAAATACAGTCATACAAATTAAAATTTGTATGACTTGTATGTGTATTGTCTATTTACAGACGGTAAAATAGAAAACCTGTATACAGTTGAATGTGAGGTGATAGGAAATATAAAACTGCTAAAAAGAATGATAATAGAGAAAATAAACAAACACAATTAAAGTAAAATCGAGTAAACACTCGCGCTTTACTCCCAGTACGTTATTTTATTTTAAATAGCTTTTAAAAGTCGGCAAAATCAAATCGGTATGTGGTTACTATCTGATGTATATACGTCTTTATTAACGCTCATTTTCCATCTATTAGCACACATTATAAGCAATAATAAGCAATCAGAACGCGCGCAAGATACTGATCAAGTGATAAAACCTATCCGTGATTCCTGTCCATTATCTAAATTGACGTGACTCCACATTTAGGGGCTCCTACGTACATTCACCCATGATTTCTAGTTTATACAGCCATTTCAAAATTATTCTTCCCCGTTTATGTATCTTCTATTCCAGCAATGTTTGCTAAGAACTGAAGGCCAATCTGAATTCGATTAAACAAGCGGATTAAAGATGGAGACAGAGTATCGGGTGTCATTGCACAGCTACATGAAATACATCTTAGCCATTTCTGATACTTATAAGCATTTTTATTACTTGGCTATACTATATGTCATGTAATACATCTTGTATGCTTTGTAAATACACCCCAGGTCATCATGTAGTATTCTTTTATTCTGATTTTATATGTTTTTGATCTGATATAACAAATAACTTTTCCTTAACAAAAACAATGTTTTGATTTCAATGTGATATATGCTTTAACATCCATTTTGGCAAGTTGCATTAAACTTGTCTAACTCAGTCTTGTAATGAATTAAAAATATAGGTTTAACAGGTAAACCAAGTAGCTAATATTAATCATATTATAACTCAGACGAGTAATGTACGTTATTTCAGAAATTTATTATTAATTTTAGATGTGTTGATACTGCTGGTGGTTTTTATAATCTATTCTTTGAGATAATGCGTGTTGTGATCTTTAAAAAGTCGGAGGAAATTGAACTGATTATTTCTCCTATTTGTCTGTAGTTAAATGCTTAAACAGAATACATTGCTCTTAAAATCGTGTGGTTATCAGAAATTAGGCTTTTGAGATTAAGACTTTTAAATAATTCTTTATAAACGTGATAAAAAGTACGCAAAGGGGAACAATAAGCTAGTTTTAGTCATTATCTGAATTGTATCCGACAAGTGTCTGGCTTTACAATATCAATATAAATAATATTTCATGAAACTTTGGTTGAAATTAAATGACTTAAGGGCGATGAGTCTTTCCAATAAAATATCTATTATTGTGTCAATTGAAACAACTTAACCCAATTTGTGACAATATGGCGCTGGTAAATTTCAAATAAAATTATATTGTTCTTACTTTTAGTTATATAGCAATATACGATGAGGGTAATAAATGTATGTTTTAAGAAATTTGTCAATAAAGCTTTAATAATGGTATGTTCGAAAGATAATCAGTTATTGCAGCTTATTTCTGTATGCATCAGGGTATGCCTTAATTTTTTTCTAGAGGATGATTTAAGTACTACCCAACACCCCACTGGGTTTACTGTGCAGCAGGCGAGCAGTGTGAGTAACATGACACCACTGCTTTGCTATGCTGCATAGAAGTACATGGTTAAATTTGAATTTGTACAGTTATATTTACATAAAAAACGCTGTGAACATCTGGTCGATTTCACATTTTATGTTATCTACAGAAGGTGTTAATTATCCTTTAAACACACATCACTTTTGTTCTGAAATCGACCAAGTAATAATGACACACGCACAATTCTAAAACAACATCTTTTGCACAGAGTTCAATGGGATTTGAAAAGTAAAGTGGCAGTTGAAACTCTAGTGATAACACTTTCGCAGTGCATGATGGGGCTTGCTTAAATCATCCTCTGATGTTTTCATGACGGTTTCAATTATATTTATGGTGATCACGAACTGCTATAGTTCTATGCTAGTGAAATGATAGTATGATTGCGATATAGGGTAATGTCCAGTCGCATTACAGCACATATGAGGGTAACTAAACGTTAATTGATGAGTGGAAGAGATTATTGGACTACTTGCTTCAGAATTAATTACCAATCTAATTGATATTAATATAATTTTTATTGGTAATTATATTATCACGACGGTAGTATATTGGTTAAGTTTGTTTGTCCACTTGCCGCATATATATCACAATTTACCTAATATAACACTAAGCATTAAATAATTCTTACACACACTGGACTCTGTACCATAGAGGAATGACGACAGTGGCCTAAGCAACTGTAAGGCCATGTAAATAAAAAAACATGTTTCTCGCCCCTCCCGCTTCCTTTTTTGAAGATTTTGTATTTTTATTTTTATTTTGCAATCTTTCTGTCATAACTTTTTGCAAAGATACTAGAGAAGTTGCAATTTCTTCTTATAAGCCTTTACAATAGTATTAGAAGCATTTGTGAAGTGTTTTGTGATGACCAGAGGGGTTGACATCTCAAAACAAAAAAATAAAAAGAGCCTCTTCATGTTTTTTAGCTTCTAATCTTTACGCTATAAAAAGGATAAAAAGCATCTAAACAGGGCAATTTAGGGCATTTTGTCAAAACCTCCTTTTTTTCCAAAACCTGGACGAGAAACATGTTTTATTTTTTACTTTGCCTAATATAAAACGTTTATATCACATTTCGCCCCTACCCTATTTTAGACCATATAACTCCAAGCCTTAGATAACCCTAGAGTTAAATCTAACCTTAATCGAATGGTATAATACCTTTACTCCTAAGAATGATTTTTTCTATCAATTTCTAATGAAACCTTCATTCTTTCCTGTTCGTTTGTATCCATTATTTCAACTGTATTATCGTTCATTACCCCCAACTAATTCCCCCGCAATGTCATATAGCTTCAGGAACTGTCTGATTGATGAAGGGGTTTCCTATTATTGCCAAGGCTATGTCGTGATGTCATTTCGACCCTAATGATGACCAATGTAAAACTACGTCAGACTCAAAGAATCGTTTATTATTCCCATAATGCAATGGGATTTACCATCGTATAATTGTGCTATGTGCAAACCTGGGACGAGTCTTATTCGTTCAGGTGCAAACACGTTCAAGGTCAACTAACAGCTTACAGCATTTAATCTTTAATTTGACTTGGAAAACATTTTGTACTTGGAAATAAAAGTAATGTAGAACAACAATGTGAATATTGTATGTCAGAAAATCCTATCTACTCCCCTAAATATGGGTAGCAATTTTGTTACACTACCATTTTGCGTGTAATCCAATCGACAATGGTTGCCAATAAATAGGTTAATATTTAACGAATTATGGTGCATCATGGGAACGTATCATTTCATCCACTGCGCCAGACCATTCCTAGTAAATCGGCAAATAATCAACTCACTTTCTGCAGATTCTTTTAATAAATATTTACCTACAGTCTTGACTTTGTGCTAGCAACGACTGTTTAACAAATTTGTCTTTTATCAATATAAATGAAACATGTACGCGTCGTTAACATTTGAACAGTAAACCTACTCGTCGTCTGGTATAGACCTGCTTTTCTCAGGACATGATATTACATTGCACATGGTTATTTTTGAAAGGAATTTAGCTTCTTAAAGGTCACGTGTTCAAAAGATATATTACTTTATAACTTTTGCTATCATGTGATGTTTCGTGTAACTATTTTATATCAAAAAGAACATTCTTTTCAAAATGATTCATATTAAAATATCAGTTTGGTCTACAGATTCATTTGTGATGTAAAGGTTAGTGATCCAATAGATGAATTTGGCCAGCAGATATGAATATAGCTTATGGAAACCGGTTATTTAATTTTATATTTTGTGATATATTGGAACTGCTTGCACACAGGGGTATGTCAAGGATGAGGTTTATCGTATGTCAAGTATGTACGACAGGCAGACTGTTCGATTGCTTGTGTGGCCTAAAGCAAACCACGTTTTCACATGAACAATCTCGGATAACCTAAATCAATTGTGATTTACAAAATGTATGTACCGATATGGACCACATGGTCCTGTTAATAATAAGCATAACTCAAAGTTAAAGTTGTGCCCAACACATCAGAAGGTCATTTTATGAGTATAGAAGAAGTATGTTGGGGTTAAATAACTGTCTCGAAAGACTGTCGTTCTTGAGATCATATTGCAGAACTTTCAAAATAATTTAAAAGTCAGCATCAAAATCAATGTAGAATAATGATTTTGAATATCAATTTACAATAATGCTAATTTGTTGTAGTTTATTCATTCATTTTGAAATTATTCATTCATTGATTTATATAAATTATTCAAAAGCGCTTCTCTAACAATTCGACAAGACGTGTATTTTTACACTTTTCTACCCACCGTGTCTATTCATGTAGTAAAAATGTAATACAAGTGGACCATTAATGTTTTGTGAGAAATTACAAAAACCTTGATCTTAGCACGATGTGACCTAAATTAAAGCGTTGATTGAATCAAGAATGTTAATGTGTGACGTTTGCTTTATTCACCATGTAACATAACTGAGATGAGAGTTTTGACGATGAGAACACTGAACATAACTGTAACGCCAAAATCTTGTCATGTAACTTACAGGATATAAAACAGTAAAATGGTTTTACAAGTGTTATTTAACGTCATTAGAGAATAGCTTATGTAGAGCACTCACATTAAGGAATTTTATCACGCTCTGCCAAACGAAATGGGAAAGGCTTAAAAGGACTAAAATGCCAATCGTGGTAACACCGTGGTATCTATGATCACGTAATAAATAAAATTAAATCAAGTTGACTGGCAAATGTTAAAAAATATATTATTTTTTATCCAAATGATGTATAATTTCACAGGTGATTTTACGAATCAGATGATTGTTGACTTAATCATGCGCAAGTTTACACCTATCATTATAGAAAAAATGAGTTTCAATCAATTATAAATTATTTTATATAAAGATACTATCTGGATGACTGCTTGACTATCACTACAAAAAATGGGTTTCAGTCAATTATGAATCATTTTATATAAAGATAATATCTGGATAACTGCTTGAATATCGCTACAAAAATGAGTTTCAATAAAACATTAATCATTTTATATAAAATCTAGTTAACTGTTTGACTCAATCATAAAAGTTCACCTCATTTAATACAAAAGCGTGATTCTAAACAAGAAAGGTGTTATTCTAGACGAGCAAAACTAGACGAATGTGTTTGGTAACTTAATTATGTAACATTCACAGATTTACCCAAGAAATGGGAACTCTGTTTTTTCTAAATTATGTATGGGTTAATAACAAATTCTGAAAAGAGTTATTTTCAAGTAAATCATGTATAATATGATACGTAATAGAAGTTGTATTATCGAGGGATCATAGATCATGTTCCAATCGTGTTTTAGTTTTACTGCTCTTGGGTGACTGAATTCATCTCGCTTCTATCATGTTGAGGCGGGTGTTGGGGTATCATATTGTCAATATTGCGTGCGAAAAATGATTAAATTTTAACCCACCACTCGCTGAATATTGCAAAATACCTGTAATACATTCATGATAATACACCTTTGAAGTTCAGGTATCAGTGGCATGGCAGTTGTTGCACCGATTACACTGATTGCACAGGTTTTCTCCGGGTGCTCCGGCTTTCCTCCTTCTAAATTCGGACCTTTTCCCACGTCCCTGTCCCGTTATATTCGATTGAATTCCCTTTAATTTAGCAGTCTCTGGATACTATTGGGCTTTGCCTGAAATTTAGCCAAATGTTATATATAAATATAAATATACTTGCAAGTAATCATACCAGAAAATTAATCAGGAATACATGGCGTATCAAAATAGAGTATACAGTGTTAAAAAAATGCCACTTGATTAAAAAGTATGAGGTACTTGGTCAAAATGCTTTAGTTGATAGCTGAATCAACATCTTGCGCTCCCACAACTGCAAAATCACTGGTGTGTGACCATAAGGACTCCGTGGCTATTTTTAGAGCCGTGTACAAATGCGGTTGCGCGAATTCAATAAAAGTAACATGAAAATAGTATATAAATTGACAGAACGCCTTGCAGAATTGTTTGGCATTATTGTGTAATTGTTTTGAAGCACTAGGGATGAAAGCACTAAGTGGAATGGCCCCTGAGATCTCCTGATCTTACACTTCTTCCTGTGGGGGTTATCGAAAATCAAAGTCCTTCTGCAGACCTTGATAAACTCCAGAGACACATTATGGCACAAGTTGACATGCCCTGGCAGGACGTCTCTCATAAGACGTGGTGTGAATGCCATGTTAAGGATAGATGATATGTGCATACAGAGGAATGGCGGCCATGCCCTGGTGGTCATGTGGAAGACTAAGGCTGTCAATTACTGCAAAGAAAGTGGTTAAACATGTGATTTTCATGTTGCCTTCGCGCAACTGCATTTTATTCGGCTCACAAAAAATAGCCGGTCACGCACCAATGATTAAACAGTTATGGGAGGACAAGATATTGATTCAGCTGTCAACTATAGTATTTTGACAAAATACCTCATACTTTTTAATCTAGCGGCATTTTTCAAACTGCATACTTTATTTTGATACACCTTGTATTTATATTACACATCAGTCATTCAAATAACTTGCATATCCATTACATGCTTCCACTGAAGTAATAATAAAACAGATATTTATTGTCAAAACATATTTGAGTCAATATTAATCAGTCTCCCACAGCTTTATTACTCTTAAACAAAGTGGTCTTGGCATTAATTATTTCACAATTATTAAGCAAACGTTTTACTAGTGCAACCATAACGCATACCTATACATTCAATGTACTCGTATCTTACAATATGGATTCTCGATTTCGTATAAGGCCTATTAGCTGTACAATGTATATATCATATGTTTTTACCTCATTATGTTAAACTAGTCGCAGTTATAAATGATGATAGTTAATAATTGATATCCCTGCCATTAATGTCAAGCATATATCATTACCCCCGATACCACACGTATATTTCGATATTCTTAGCTTTACGGTGGCTGTTGCGCACAGAGACTACTTCATTTATTGCAAATAGAGGCTAGACTTTTTTTTCAATATGTCTCAACTCATTTTACTATGCCGGGATTCCAGTCCATTTTGCGTGGAATTACCATGTATTCTCTACATGCATATTGATCTATAAAAAGAAACAAGAGTTAAGTGAAGTATCCCTACTCTTTACCAATACTACTTGGAAGCACTTCTGATTGATGTATACTTAATGGTCAGACGCACTTCACTGAGTAGGTCCTTTCCATGCTTTTTGCTCTTGCTACTCACGCTTTTGGGATATTTCTTGGGGACTACCGGGTTATCCATTATGCATTAGAATTGCAATGCTAATCCTACAAAGAATATATTTGTATATTTGACCTTCTTATTTTTCCGCTGGTGTATTTTGTTTGTCGAAATACAATATGACAAAGTTAGACTTCTGACACAATCAACGTAAAATTGCGCATAATATTAAGCAGGTGACTGTTCATAAAACGCCTTACGGTTCTTGAAGTGGATAAGACACAATGCCACTTGAGTCCACTATGCGATTTCTACTGAAAACCCTGATCACGTATGAGGGTGAGATAAGCTAAATATACCAAACTCGTTTTCAGTTAAAGTAACTGTTATTTCTGATGTATTTATCGTGGTAAAATGTCTAAAATATTATAGTTTGAGGTAAATAACATTAAGATTTATCGCCCACCTCACCACATGTCGTCAATGATATTATTTGATCTACATTCAGGACACTTTTTGGATCAGGATCAGGATTTCCCTAAACAATACATTAAGAAACTAAGTTGCGTTTCTTTGGCAGTGAGACATGAAGAACTATTTGAATTTGATTTATTTGTCGCAAGTGTAAAATTTATACATTTATTTTATACATTTGGATTTTTGTGCCTTGTCGTGTTGTTAATCTTTCTTACGCCTTTGTCAATCATACTGTATTTATTGGAACTTATCAATCCATCCGCTACATCAGTCCATTGCTATAAAATGATCTAACTCACTTTCTGCAGATTTTGGCTGATATATTTACCTATCTTGATTTGTGCTAGCAACGACTGTTAACAAATTTGTCTTTTATCGATATAAATGAAACATGTATGCGCCGTGAACATTTGTACAGCATGAACAGTGACACTAGTCGTCTGATATAGACCTGATTTTCTCAGGATATGATATTACATTGTACATAGTTATTTTGAAAGGAATTTACATCCTCAAGGTCATAATATGTACGACACATGTATTGATGCATTATTTACTTTACATGTTTAGCTATGATGCATATTTGATTATTTAGTTAACATGATGTGATGTTTCGTGTTATATTTTATATAAAAAGAACATTCCTTTCAAAATGGTTGATATATATTTTAGATATCAGTTTTGAATGTTTGCTACACCGATTCATTTGTGATGTGAGAGTAAAGGTTAGTGATCCAATAGATGAATTTGGCCAGCAGATATGAATATAGCTTATGGAAACTGGTTATTTAATTTTATATTTTGTGATATATTGGAACTGCTTGCACACAGGGGTATGTCAAGGATGAGGTTTATCGTATGTCAAGTATGTACGACAGGCAGACTGTTCGATTGCTTGTGTGGCCTAAAGCAAACCACGTTTTCACATGAACAATCTCGGATAACCTAAATCAATTGTGATTTACAAAATGTATGTACCGATATGGCCCTGTTAATAATAAGCATAACTAAACATTCAAGCTCAAGTTGTGACCAACACATCCGAAGGTCATTGAATTAGTATAAAAAAGGTAAAGATAAAGGAGACGATCCTGTATAAACAGTGGTCGGAGTACCCATCTCTCTTTCATTGGCGATTGGGCCAGACTCCTCCATGTAATGTTGCTATAGGGGATCGCTACACCTCCTCTACAGCGAGTCTGTTCCCTTCCCAGCAGTATAGATTAAGTATTAGGGTTAAACAACTGTCTCTAAAGATTATCGTTCTTGTGATCATATTGTAGAACTTCCAAAATAATTTACAATTCAGCATAAAAACAATGTAGAATAATAAATTTAAACATCAATTTACAATAATGCTAATTCATTTAAACTTATTCGTTCATTTTGAACTTATTCATTCATTAACATTCAACGGTTGTATAAATAATTCAGAAGCTCTTCTCTCACAATTCTACAAGAAGTGTATTTTTATACCTTTCTACTTTTGATGCATAAGTAATACCGTGCTTATTCATGTGGTAAAAAGAGAACCATTAATGTTTTGTGAGAAATCTCCAGAAAAACCTTGATCTTAACACGATTTGACCTAAATTAAAGCGTTGATTGAATCAAGAATGTTAATGCGTGACGCTCACTTAATACACCATATTAATGACTTAGAGCTTTGAAAACACTGAGAATAACTGTAACGCCAAAATCTTGTCACGTAACTTACAGGATATAAAACAGTAAAATGGTTTTACAAGTGTAATTTAACGTCATTAGAGAATAGCTTATGTAGAGCACTCACATTAAGGAATTTTATCACGGTCTGCCAAACGAAATGGGGGAGGCTTAAAAGGACTAAAACGCCAATCGTGGCACACAAGATCACGTAACAATTAAATCGGGTAGTTTATGATTGTATCAGATAAATGTTAAAATGTGATTATTTTCATCTAAATAATATCACAGGTAAAGTGAAGGATCAGGTGATGTTGCCTTAATCATACGCAACTTTACCCCTAATATTGCAAAAAAGTAGGTTTCAATCAACCATGAATCATTTAATATAGAGATAAAAATCTAGTTAACTGTTTGACTCAATATCATAACAGTTCACCTCAATTAATACAAAAGCGTGATTCTAATCAAGAAAAGTGTTATTCTAGACGAGTAGAACCAGACGAATGTGTCTTGTAACTTAATTATACAAAATTTCAAAGATTTAACCAAGAAATGGGGATTCTGTTATTTCTAAATTATGTATTGTTAATAACAAATTCTGAAAAGGGTGATTTTCAAGTATATCAAATACAATACGATACGTAATAGAAGTTGTATTATCGAGGGATCATAGATCGTGTTCCAATCATGTTTTAGGTATTACTGTTCTAGGATGAATGAATTCATCGATGTCTAGGCTGTTGGGTATCATGTTATCAATATTGCGCGCCAAAAATGATTACATTTTAACCCACTACCGGTAAAATAATAAATAATGAAAATGTTGTGACATATTCATCATGTTCATGATAAGAATGATTATATTCATGTAAGTTCAGGTAGCAATTGAAAGGCAGTTACAACTTTTCCTTTAAATACACTAACATACATCAATTTTTTAATTTTTAATTTTGTGTGCTTTGTATAAAGGGTGGATGTATGGGATATGGGGTCGTTGGGGATGTTTGTATGTAACGTACAAGTTAATGTGCTTGCAAGTAAGCATACAACAGGAACATAATAAAAACGGAAAAATTTATATTGCACATCAGTCATATATCATGATATAGTATACATGTATATCCGTTATATACTTCCACTGAAAAAATCTCCTATAGCTCTGAAATAATGTGGTCTTGACACTATTTCATGATTAAACGTTTCTTTTAAAACAAACATTATTCAAGTGCAACCACAATGCGAGCTATACATGTACACGCGACTTTCAATATGGATTCACGATTCTAAATGAAAGGTCAAGTAATTGGACAATGCATTATATCACATGTTTTTACCTTATTATGTTAATCTCAACTAGCGATTATAAATGATGATAGTTTATCATAATCATTAAAATCACTGCCATTTAATGTCAACCGTACATAATTACCCACGATACTATATTTAGTTATACTTGGCTTTACGGCGGCTGTTGCGCAGAAAGACGACTTCATTTATTACAAATAGAGGCTAGACACTTTTTTCAATATGTCTCAACTCATTTTACCATGCCAGGATTCCAGTCCATTTTGCGTGGAATTACCATGTATTCTCTACATGTATATTGATCTATAAAAAGAAACAAGAGTTAAGTGAAGTATCCCTACTCTTTACCAATACTACTTGGAAGCACTTCTGCTTGAAATATACTTAATGGCCAGACGCACTTCACTGAGTAGGTCCTTTCCATGCTTTTTACTCTTGCTACTCACGCTTTTGGGTTATTTCTTGGGGACTACCGTGTTATCCATTATGTAGTAGAAGTGCTATGCTAATCCTACATAGAGCATATTTGTATATTTGACCTTTTTATTTTTTCCGCAGGTGTATTTTGGTTTGGCGAAATATAATATGACATGGTTATACTTTTAACACAATTAGCGTACACTGGCGCATACTATTAAGGAGGTAGCTGTTTACGAAACGCCTTATAGTTATTGAAGTGGCTTAGAGACAATGCCACTTGAGTCCATTACACAGTTACGAATGACGAACTTAAATCCAAATCACGTATGAGGGTGAGATAAGCTAAACATACCAAACTCGATTTCAGTTAAAGTAACTATAGTTTCTGATGTATTTATCGTGGTAAAATGTCTAAAATGTTATAGTTTGAGGTAAATAACATTAAGATTTATCGCCCATCTCACCCCACGTCGATCTACATTCAGGACACTTTTCGGATCAGGAATTTCCTAAAAAAAGAAATCGAGCAAACTCAGTTGCGCTTTTTTTGGCAGAAAAAGAAAGACTTTGGATTGCTTATCTAATCAAGTTTCTATGCAATTAGCTACGACCAGTTCCTGATCATTTTGACGACATTGGACAAGACGGACAAAGACTAATGTCTTAATTTGACACACACACACAGCCCACACACAATAACAACAACAACAACAAAACAGCAACAACAAGAACAAGAAACTTAAACCAAACATAAGATCATTAACATACCATTTCCACAATTTGGTTGATGGAGAGTGTGAGGCTGACGTTGATGGCGTGAGAAGAGTTCCACACAGGGCGCACATTCATGTTGTAGTTCTTAAAGAGATCTTCGTAAAGCTTCTGTTCGTTACCTCCATACATTGCTGTAAACACATGAGAAAAAGAGGAAAGAAGAAAATTTGGTTATTTTCATAACTTTTTAAGAGCAATATCTCGATCAATATATATATAATGTATGACGTAGAACCTGCAATTAAACATTTTATTATGTTTCTGCAAGCGTTCCTGATACATGCGCGCATATCTACCCGTCTTCTCTGTTATTGTACTCCATATGCTAAAAAAACGGTAGCAATAATTTATATTAAAGGTCAATTCTCATTAGGGATTCTTACAGACCATCCCACTCTACAATCTTTCATGAATCCTGGATTATTATTGTTACAGACCTTGAAATGCCATTCACAGCGTTCGTATAAAATGTATATAAATACTCTGCGTAGGTTAGCAAATATTGGTGCTAATGTTAAAACTACAATTAAATTCCAAATAAAACGCTGTTCTTGAAAAAATAATTGATTTATCTTAACAGATCTATACTTAAGCCTATATTTGACTATATACAACGTCATATACTGCTACATTTGGTGCAATATAACCATAATAGCTATCTGTCTCCGCTATCTGATACCAAATAAGTACAAACATTCCCCTGTAATGTCGCTATGACGTCATAATGTGAGCACGCCTTCCCGAATTTGGGAAATACACATAAGCCCACGAACATGCAATTTTCAGAGGATTTTCTACAGACGTATTTAGAAATGAGCGCAAAGGATGCATCTACGATTAGCTTAAGTCATTCGGGTGTAATTCAGCTTATTAAGTTAAACTACTGGTGTCGATAAGGTTTCTGCATAAAACGGAATTAATTCAGTTGTCTTTTTTATCATTTGTACAAGCATTTTTAAAGCTTAAAAGTTGATAATTTTGAGGAGGATCAATCAAATATTGAGCGAAGTAGTCCCAAGTCTATGCTAGTAATATCAATTTCTCATTTCTTTGCATTAACTAAGCATTAGCCGGTCATTGGTGTCAAAATCTTGACGTAAATAACATTGTAACCTTGTATAGTGTACTTCTTACGTAAAATCTCGCAATATCTCGTTATCACATAATCGCAATTCTCAGTCAAATCAGACACTCGATTCTCTTGGGTCTTTTTTCCTAACACACAAACATTACATATCATACGGTCATTGCTCTTCTTAAGCCTCCAATATGATCCATACACGGATAAAATCAAGTAGCTTTCATAATAATATAGGTATATTATACTGTCATAAAGTGCACTGTATCTGGCAATCAACCCCGCTGACGAAGTATAATCCATCGTCTCCAGCGGCAAAGTTCCTTAAGCAACAATGTTCAATATAATAAAAGGAAGACTATACTCTCAGATCAATGTTTTTATCGTGTTTTCATCGAAAGCAGGTTATATATAGTTTAAATTGAGTCTAGAATCGCAGTCACGGTAGCAATCTGAACTGAGTTAATGCCTGAATTCAAATGGTAACTGATAATATGGTTTCTAACTTCAAGGAATGATACCGTCTTATACCGTCTTCTTTTACCTCATGGTTGATGGTGCGATACTCTATAATAATGATATCATCCAAATCGAGTAATAGAGTTACTTCTACGGGAGTTAAATGCTATTGATTGTGTGATCTTCTTACCTACAGCCGATGATTAAATACGCAATCTGTAATCGAGACAAACTGTAATTGTTTACAAGATTGACTTGTGGGTAACTTTACGGTGCCAAAGAGTGATCTACCATTCTACTGAAACTTATGTTTTAAAGGAAAGTTGTGCATACCTAAAATATCTGTATTTGGGCTAATTAAAGGCTGCATTCAAAGCTACGCCCACATTTGACATAATTAAATTCATTAGGTCACAGGTTGTTTATGTCAAACCAAAAATGTTGACAAATACGTTAACACAACAACGTCCTTTCAAATATTGCATACTAGCAAGTTATGTTAACCTCATTGGTAAAACTTTAATTGTAATGTGCTAATCTCTAAAACTAAACTTAAATTACAAAACAAATACAGCTAGAGCGTAACCTAACATTGATGCTACAAACACACCCCCACACACACCCCCACCCCCACCCCCACATATAATATCAAAGGTAGCCATGTTTAAAGCTTCTCTTTTGCAATGTGAATGGCCTCCATCCAAATTTAGACACTAGACACAGCTTTTGCATTTTGCTTTCTGGACTTGGAGCATATCATGGCATGCCCTACATCGCGAGTCAATACTAACACTCCCGTGTGGATATATAGGAAAGCTTTCAATCGAAATCGCCTTGAGCTTTTCGAATTGAAATTTAAAAGCACATTATTGTTTTTCTGCAAGGGTTTCATATTTTGTAACCTCCACTTCATGTCTCACAAGTGATGTTTGTTGCATTGTTCGTTTATGAACTAATGCGGGAGGTCTATATTGAAAAGAGGACCTGTTTGGTGAGAGTCCTAGTCGAGTTAATTAGGTCTATTTGTTCTAACCTCAATAACAGACGAGCACTACCTATGACTGTGTAAAATGCAGGTCAATTGACTACATCACAATGCTTAAACAGCTTGAATCTAAGGCACCTAAGTTGAAAATTCTGCATTGCTCATATCCCAGATCACATCTTGATTTTAATCACTAAATCTGTCATGCAACTCACTGCATTATCAAGGGTGTCGTATGTCTTGTGTAAGAGATTAATGTTTGCCTTGTCAATTTGTCAAAAGTTGTGTTTCCAAAAATTACAAACATTTGCACTTTTCTTTTTTATGATTTCCATTTTAACACTGTCATTTTGTTAAGTACCAACTTGCTGAGATGTCACTTCAATATGTTAGCAAAATGTTTCTGCTGATACCCCATGTTGACATTGGCTAAATAAGCTGCATTTTTAGGTAGATTTCTTGTAAATAGTAATTCATTTTTATATGTGTGGCGGATTTAGAGGTTAAAAACAAGATGCATTATGGGCCATAAGCGAATGGGAAATGGTCCTAGTTTCCTTGCCAGGGCATTCTTCACATTCCAAAAATAGCATGTTAATGTTGTAAGGTATAAATCATTTATAAATGGAAGTAGGTTCTGAAGTAGTGTTATTATACATACTCTTGTTTGATGCAATGTGACTGCGGATTTAGTATTGCTCCATTACATTGTATTCATTCAGTAAATGCTATGTAAGAGAAAGGTGTAGTGTTATATTATAGCCTACCGTCATTCAGCAGGTTTCGATTTATTTTTCATGTAACTATTCAGAAGCAAACAATGACCAGTATAGACGATCATACGCACGTTACGGCACATACCATTGTGCAAATCTTCGGTACGTGGGACAACTAAGTGCTTTTCCCGCGCCAGGGTGTCCGCGAAGTAAATGCCCTGTAATTGTTACATGTGCATGTGCGCACTCACGGTTGAGTATAAAGCACAAAAGTTAAATGGTACTAGTTTATCTGTACGAGCACCCTTCATATTCTAAAAATACTTTTACGTTGTGGGGGTGTGTGTGTGTGGGGAGGGGGTTGCATGGCTAATACTTTCAAGGATAACACACCGACACAATGCGGTCCGGAACCCCAGAGACATGAACACGAGTCCTTTCCATAATACCGATTATGTGAGGACTTGTATGATAACACAACATACAAAAGCTTTCAAGGGATCCTAATAAATATGCGTCATGCAATGGACGGGATGTGTATAATGTGTGTAGTTTTATTTGGTGAGGTGGGGTGTGTGTGCATAAGTGTATACTATTATTGTCTGTGCCCACTAAGTAGAAATTAATTCTACTTGGTACTTGTGAAAATAATTAGCCGTTAAAAGGTCACAGCTGAGGACCAGTTAACTATTTAACATGTGACAGGTTAGCATCTATGCCTTTAAAACGTGCTTCCCAATTGAAAGTAGTTCTGCATGGCTTCATGAATGATGGACGATCGAAAAACAGGTCAAATGGGCAGTGATAGCAACAGTTTTAGTGATGTACACTAGCCTATCGTGTAAAGATGTCGTGCTTATCAAGCAAATGTCACGAATTGGGAAAAGTTGAACCTATTTTCACCTGTTGCATGTATGTCAGTAAAATGACATTATTGGCATGAATGTCTTACGTCAGATTCTTCAATGTTTAAAGTATATGACGTAGCATAGGGTGTGACGGGTACCATAGATTGAGAGAGAATTTTACCCGATAGGATAAACACTTTATTGGATTCCAAATTGCATCCAATTGCCTTCTTAAGTGAAAACCAATAAGCCCTTGCTTAACAGGGTAGCTTAAAATAGCGCGAACAGTGCACCATTAAAGCTCTTTTAATCTTTATCTCTAATGTATCAATCACCTAAATGTACAAACTTACCGTTGAAATGTACGCAAAATGCACCGGTGCACAAAACGTTGACAAACATGGAAAGTTAAAAGTGATAAAGTAATTTTTGTACGACGCATTAGGGAATTGCTGCTTAAAAGTCTGCCCAAGTTTTCTGAACGACGCATCTAGGTTTGGCGTCGATCGTTTATTGAACATAGGATACTGAAGGAAGCATTAGGCGTGTATGGAATAAAGCAGTGAACAGAGAAAATCGAACGCAGCGTAATGTTCGTCTAATGTGCAGCATGTATTGCCGTAGGATAGGGGTCCTAGCTGTCTGCATTGCAAGAGCTTAAACTTTCTCATCATTAAAATTCCAAAAGAGACTCTCCAACTTAAAAAGACTGTTTTTAAACTAAACATTGCAAATGTGGTTGAATTAATGGAACACATTTAAACCGTTTTTAGGGGCGGCTTCAAAACTCGAACTGCAGTTGAACCGCGTTCGAACAATAGAAACCGGCTCCAACCGGGCGGAGACGGCGGGCAACCGGCGGTTGAGTTTTGAAGCCGTCTCTTAAGGAATTTAATTTTGTGTACTATTAGGTAAATGCTTGCTAAGTAATTAAAAATTGACCACTTGCCGCTAGTCCATCATACATTTTGATTTTAACTTCAAAATACGTCACAAACATATCAAAATGGCGGACACGAAATGTCACCAATATGTACCTTACGGGCAAAAATACAGCTTATTTTGCTAATGTAAACAAGGCTACGGGTTTATGAGCAGAAATATTTTCTTAACATATTCAACCAACATCTCAGCAATTTGGTACTTCACAATCATGACAATATGACAGTAATGGAAAGAAAAGTGCAAACGTTTGTAATATTGCGGCACACAGATTTTAACAAATTGACAAGGTAAACATCAATCAGTCCCTAACACAAGATATCGCACGCGTTTGATTGCGTAGTGAGTATGTGCGACATAGTTAGAGGTTAAAATCAAAACGAAACTGTATAGGTTATAGCATCATGGCTATTGATTTCATTCTGATTTAGACGAAAAGATTAGCCCGGGAACCTAAACCCAAAGTGAACCGACTCCGCCATGTTTACGTGTCGCTCATGGAGAGCAACATATAATGAAAGACAGAGATAAAAAAAAAAGAAGACTAGTTCGCGTCTGAAATTCCGACAACTAGACCGAAAATGACGTACTGCGCAGGTCGGCAACCAATCACGTCGCGCTAATGTCAGACGCGAACTAGTATTTTTATCTCTGTCTTTCATTATAGTGTACCTCGAGATTATCTCGCCATGTGCGTGGTAAACTTCGAGTGTGTGTTAGTTGGCGTTCTATTATATATCTTATGCGTCGTGCCAACGCGTGCTAAGTGTTACGCGTGCCAAACGTTGTAATACTCAATCTTGGAGACGCAAATCAATATTTGATGTCGATTCTTTGCTGATAAATGCCGGAGTGACACTATTTTAGTCTCAATTCGTGACCAACCAATATGGCGGATTTACCCTAATGGTTACGTACGGGCCAATTCAGAGTTGGTTTTCTTTGCGTTTAATCCCACTAACTAAATGTTTTATAAGGTTTGCAATAAGAAAAGTACCAGGTTTCCGATCTTTTTTCACATATACAGTGTAGGCGTCAATTGTACATATCCAATTGAAAATAAAACCTACTTGTTACTTGTTACGAAAATTGCTACACTTATCAGGCCTGAGATCGAATGCATTAAATTAAACAGTTATAATCCTTAAAATAGGAAACTTTTGGGGTAATTACTACGTAATTAGGTAATTGGTGTAATTTTTTTCTAGTAAAAGTTTATTTCAAATATATCAAATAGACACACCATAATAACTTGACATTTCGAGCAAGTTCTGTCGAGCCGTCTCGCAAAAATAACCACACTCCCGTTATCTTCCGACGACATCTGAATTAAATGATTAAATTCAATCTTAGGTTTTCAGCTCTGTCATGTTTAATTCAAAATATTCGCTTCGTGAGAAACGTTAAGCGTATAAAACAGACGTATCGGAGCTTGCTAATGCACCGGGACCTTGTCACGTATGGGGACCATGTCCCTTGATAGGAATACGTTTGACCATTGTTATTCAGAACACGGATCTTTATTGGTATCATGTGACAAATACGCTAATCAAGAAATATTTCAGATAAGTTTTGGTAATGAAGGAATGAAATTCCTCTGTTTCGCCCTCGCGCTTCTGATAATAATGTATTATGCAGTAAAAACCGAAGTATCGGATCTTGCTACATGCATCACGACTCTGTCACACTTGAGTACCATATCCCTTGACATGAACACATGGATCCATTGTTATTCAGAACACGTATTGTTTGTTGGTATCTAATACGCCAATCAAGCAATAATAAGATAATATGATAACAAAGGAAGAAATACTCATATAAGGTTGTTTCGCACTCACACTTTTAACATCAACATTTTGCAATAAACAACAAAACAAAAGCCCTAAGTAGCGGATCTTACTATACGCACCGCGACTTTGTCACGCTCAAGGACCATGTCCCTTAATATTAATACATTTGACACACACAAAAGGATACACCATAGGTCATTGTTATTCCGAACACGCGTCGTCATCGGTATCCAATGACAGATACGCCAATCAAGAACCATTTGAAGGTAAGTGTTTGCAATAGAGGAAGTGTACGCATGGCCTCATCCGCCGAGCTGCACCCTACCTGGTGCCTGCTCAGAGAGACATAATATACAAGAGTATGGTCAGATCAAAGATGGAATATGCTGGCACCGCATGGCATGGAGCAACTCCAACATCACTGTCTTGCAGTTCAAGAGGCCTCACATTCGAGGAAATGTGAAACGTGGCAACTTTAAGTGCGGGACATTAATAGCTATCTAGGCGCCAACCCGTTAGCTTTACTGTAATGATAAAACTCTTAATGCCTTGATACGTCTTGACATAAAAAAAGGTAACAGTAACAGTATTGGATCTTGTTAATGCATTGAGACCTTGTCCCTCGATAGAAATATAATGTATTTGACCGATAACTTGTTGTTATTCAAACCACACATATTCGTTTTGTATCGAATGAAAAATATAACAATAAGAAACAAGTTTTTATTATATACAAGTCTCTTGTACGTTTGTGGCGCATTTTGGTAAAGAAGCGTATAAAAAAGTATCGGATCTTGCTAATGCATTTGCGACCTTGTCACGTCCCGAGACCTTGTCCCTCGATAGGAATATATTTGACCAAAGATCTATTGCTATTCAGAACAAGGGTCTCTGTTGACTGTTGACGCATCTAGTGACACATACGCCAATCAGATAAGCTTTTACTGTAAGTGTTTGTTCTAAAAGAAATATGATCTTCTGAGGTTATGCCGCCCTTTTATCAAAATAACTTGGTACAATACGTAAGCATGGTAAACTTGCAACCATGTATCATGGCTTTAGAAAACATCTCCAGTTGTTTGATATAGAAATATCTGTCGACCAAAGACTACTATTCAAAAAAACCGTCTCTGTCGTTAATTGATGAGAAATATACCAATATGAATGGCTTCAAACATGTTAAAAGCAATAAATGTTTGTTCTATAAGAATATTGTGCATGGAAAGTGAGTAAATAGTATACATATATCATGGGCTGATTCATTTAAAATCCATACACCTCGTAGCAGAATACACTGCTAACTGTTAACTTCCAGTTTAAAACTAAATGAAATTAAGAAAATCCAGTTGGAATTTACGCAATTTGGTCTCAATCTTTCCAAGTTAGTTTGCAATTCACACACATCCACACTTTTTTCAATGGATATGGATGAAAATGGATAGACGTGGAATCATTGAAACTGTTAAATTTGTTATACTTCCAACATCTTTATCAGTTGGGGTGTGAATTTCAAATGGATTAGCCCAACGTCACGACAAACACATTGATTCGCCAATGGCACTACTCTTATTTCCACCTGAGCTTATTTAGCGGAATCACAAACCTATGTAGCCTCTAATCGCAGCCACAAACCTAATCCTTCTGACCAGCTCAACCCAAAAACCCTAACCCATGTCTAATAGATTTGCAAAGAATAATCTTTTACTATGTATGTCTACAGATCAGTGTATTCTCACAGCGAAACCTACCAAGTTTTCAGATTGGACCACTATATTGTTTGAGCGTAGACCGCAAAAAGAATTGCGGTCTATAGTTAAAGCAGCGAGAGGCGGTTTAAAACCCAGGAGACTGTGCTAATGTTGAGCCGGCCATTACAATCGACCGGCAAAGAATCATGAAAAAATCATCAGAAGCAAAGAAGCGACTGACTTCGTCAGCATTTAAAGGAGGGGATGGATGCAATGATAGCATAAAATACAATACGGTGCTGTAGCAATACGTCCATTACGGACGTGGTAGCACAGCATTTAGCCTTCAGGTGTATGAAAAAAATACTTCACTTATATCAGCACGTCAATGTCACTAATTTACCACTATAGCTTTTATACATTTTGCATTTAAAGTTTCTAACCCCGTAACAATATGACATTGGGTTAATTTGCCAGGGCAGCTTTAAATTGCGTCCACCGTCAATATCACATTGTGTTAATTGGCCATTACGGTTTGAATACATTAAGCATAACATTGGTTCACACAAACGACCAAGGACACAATTTTGTTGTGTGGTCGTGGTCATGTAACGTGTTTATTCTTAAAAGTGATATACAGAGACATATAAGTCAGGTTTTATTACAAAATAAGAAAGTTACATATATTGTTATTGTTATAATATAGGGAGTGTGGTGTCATGGCCATTTGCCATTGGGCAGTTTTTATACTCGTACGTTTGGGGAAAATGTTTGACTTGGTACTATCCATAGTTAGTTTAATCCTAACCTTCACCCTAGTATATATTATAACATGTTAATAAACTTGGATGCTGGATATTCTGTCCTTTGGAATACACCATCGGGTGTTTTAATACATAGAGAATACGGGAGGACATCCGACATGTCCGATTTCAGTAAACAAGTAGCATCCATTTGTCCAAATGTTTTATAAAGAAGTTCACATCTCATTTACCACGACATAAGCCGTATAAATTATTAATTTATTTCTTTTGTACCAGGTGAATGTTTTCTATGCGTGGTTAATTAACATACCAAACACAGCCAACACATTCCTTAATACATACAATTGAAGTATATCCATATATAATACCCATATTAAGCTTGGTAAGTGGCACACACCAGCTGAGTTCTGTGATTATACCATGCATATTGGCTACTTGCGTTGCACGGATGTTTTAATACCTTATCGAAAGTATGAATTATTCAATGTCATCCAAGACTAAGGTGGACAAAAATGACAATGGTTTCAAATATCTTTTGTTTTATGTGGGCGTAATTACCTTTAAGCCACCTGCGTTTGAAGCAAACTCAAAATTCACATGATTGGGAGATAACTGGAGAGTGCATTTTAGGACGATGTCGCTGTATCCATATAGGGAAGAGCTACATTAAGTGCTTTTGTCTGTTCGGTACTATCTAGCACCTTTCAGGGTGTGCATGTGATAGTTACTCCGAATATACTAACATAAGGTATATTTAGACAAAGAAAAGTTTAACCCCCTGAGCACTACCTGCCGATCTAACATTGCCTCTGATTGGTCAACTACATGGTATCTCCACTTTAATCACCAATCAGAATGGAGCTTTGCAAATAATTCACTCTAATTTTTTTGCGTGGTAAAATTATTCTAACAATGTTGCTGATTGGTCCAATTGATAATGAAAATTTCCTTTTGGCCAATCGGCAGGTAGTTCTCATGGGGTTAAGTGCTACCTTATTTAGCATCGTAGTCGATATTTCATCATAAATCACTATTACAGACTAATACAGATCATATCTCTTTTCCATCCTATTGCCCATGATCGATTTTCCCCCAGCAGAACGTAAGTTGGAACTATTAAAAGCAGATTCATCGACAATTTACGGAAAGAATCAATGGCAAAAGAGATTTACGATAGGGAAACTATTTCTTTTTATAAATCGATGCATATCTGTAACTAGAACAAAAGTTGTTCCAGAAAAAATTATGTCAAGGGTTGTGTTATAACTATGATGAGCAATCTTCTCTCATTTCACCATTGCTTGTTGTTTAAAGTAAGATAAAGATCTAATAATCTTTGTGAAATATTACATATAGAGGCTGTTGAAACACTATTCTTGTTACTTTACGTGTAAATAAACATTACCAGAGTAGTTAAGGACAGTGTTATGTAGAATAACAGTATTATAATGTTTCCACTAAAATGTGACGCCATCTTTGGTATTTTAAGTGTTAACCATCTATTTGAAAACTAGTTTCTAAGAGTGGTGCTAAAACTTGGTCAAGCCGTTGATTGGTTGATTAGTTATATGACTACACCGTCTTCGATAAAACCATTTATTATGCTTCAGGATTCCCACTAGTACCAAGTCCCACAATAAAGCCCTTTCACTAAAGCAAACAAAGCAGCTACTCTTATTAACGTTTTTTTAGCATTACATACTAAAGATGTCTTTTAAAACCAACGTTCCATCGCTTTCAATGTTACTGTTGTTACTTTTCATCATGTCAATGTTAGCGCAATTTGATAAAATTTGAGTGAGCATCTGTTCTTCAAACAAAAAGGGCGGTATCTGTACAAAATTAACATAGCAGTTACAGCTTTGGATTTAGTCTGATCTCAAATACAACATGCAGTATTTAAAAGTAAATGACAAAGCTAATACTGTGTTTTACTTATATATTAGGAGGGAGATATTTATTAGTGCTTTTGAATTAGTCTACTTCCACGTAAAAGGCGATATCTAGTTGTAATTGAAACAGTATATACTGCGTTCTTACTTGAGAGGAATGAAGGCTAAAGAATGTCAATCACACTTAATCTGAAGGCTAGATGGTGAAGCGAACGCATCACAATGACAGTTTGAGGCTTGCAGCTTTCAGAACATATTTAAAAGCTGCAGCGAGTAGTTGAAAGACTTTATGTGCACAAACATTACATAATGGCGTCCTGCTTATTTATTCTATATGTTCTTATATTACCTTTTCGTTTCTATAAAAATGATGTACACAGTTAGTAAATGTTTATAAGAAGCTTCCTAACATTTATTGCGATTAGACTCTTCCATGGGTACGTACAAAATGGACTCAACATAATAGCTATTGCTACGCAGAGGTGGTTTCAATGTGGCTGTACTTCAATTACTAATATTTCTGGACTAAGTCTTTGCTTTATACTTCCAATTAGTGGATACAATAGATCTTTATAAGTTACGATAGATGCATGTGAAATTTCATAATTATAAAAGAAAGCGCAAAGAATAACTCCAATTTATATAATTACAGAGTAGTTCATTCAACCAAGAAAACTCTCAAGCAAGGCGAATGACCTGGTCTAGTATTCTATATTTCTTTAAGTGGGCTTTTATGGTTATTAACTTCAAATCACCTCGCTCCCTCTTGATTTTTACATGTAAGACGTATCAATGCATGAGTAGGTACTTTCTTAATTACTTATAAGGTCGAAAACCTTGAAGGCGCGAAAAAGTATCCAAACTGTTCAGTTATGTAAGTGTTAAGGGACCGACGCACCCTATGGAGGTACAAAAGAATATGATACGCGAATATTACGTAAGACTTGTCGAATGTACGCATGCGCGGTATTGTTAATGAAGCGGTGTACTTTAATCCCCTTCTACCGGAGGCATTCTTGTAACACGTCTGTCCAATTAGGAGGGAGTTGAAACCCCCTGAATTTTCAACACTAAACGTTATTGTGTTGTTTTTGATACCAATGTATGAGTCGCCTCTGTCCATAGATACCAAATTAAATATCACGAATCTCCATATTATTTCATTGTGAAGCCGTTATCTGAGAACGCTTTCAAGAAATCTGGGAGATCTCTGTTGTACTAAAAATAATTATACGCCAGATTGATTTTCGGTTAAAAAAACAGGGGCATGCGATTTTTATCAAATGTATGGATAAAATGTTATAAGGACATAACTATTCTAATCTAAATACCAAGTCTGAAATCAATATACCTAAGAACAAAAAAGGAGAAGCAAAAACAAAGAAATATGCTTGGGTCGGATCACCCATGAGCCAAGGACCCCGACCACGGGTAAAGCGTATATTATATGTTTCTTGTTGAAATTAGTGCAAAGAACGGTCACAATTAGCCGGCGTTGTTTGGCGGTAAATATGGTAAATTTGGCGTTTAGCGTACCAGAAACAAATCTGATAGGTGGGCGTTAGGGCAACCCCTTTCGGTAGACGCAAGAATTAGAGAATGCATTATTCAGTGGTATTGTAAGAAATGGTATAACTACATTTTTGTATCTGATACATATGTCTTTTTATAAATTATTTACATATTAAAAGCAGCTCTGTATAAACTCTTATTTATATCTGTTGATATCAAAATCAGTTTCAAAATTGACCCAAATACGTTATCGTATTATAAATAATAATCCACTGAGAAATGTGGTAGCGCCGTAAACATCTTTTATTTTAACTATTTGATAAGCTTACCTCAACAATGTTTGTTTTGCTTAGTTGAAGGGTATCAAAGAGCCTTGTTTTCAATTAATAGACTTGGGCTATTAACTCAGATAATAGCTTGGCGACGTCTATGCCTTTGACTTATGGACTAATCTGAGCATGAAGATTATTACCGTGCAAAGTCACACACATTACTTCCACATGTAACTTCCACACCAAGTACCAAAATACGAGTAGTAGGACTCCCAAAGACTTCGTTCAATCACTCCTATTCAAAAACCTAGCTCAAAAATGAACCTTAAGTAGTGCAGTACGCGTTTATGAACCTAATATGTTGAGGTCATTTTATGTATGTACAAGGACATTTTGAGTTTTAGAATCACATCCTAGGGGTATGGGAATGTGTAAGATACTAGTATTGGATCATAATATTATTAACCAACAGAGAAGCATCTCTTAGTTTGTTTTTAGTAGAAATTGCGTTTGCTTAAGCGTGCAATGATTTGGTCAGTTCCAAGTGATTGGTCTTCAGATCAGAGGACGTAGGTATGTCACAATTGTATACATCAGGGCAATTGTAGAAATAAAAGAAAAGCAGTGTCCTTATATCCCAGCAAACACAAAAACGTTTTAAAAACGTTTTTAATAAGTTATATTTTGGCTTTTGGTTTATAAAAACATTTTAATAACATTAAAATGTCGGGTTATATAAAGGTCATGAAAACGTTTTAAAACGTTTTGTATGAAAACACACTACAACAATATTTTTAAAATGTTTTCAAAAATGTTATTGTAAACTATTTTTTTTTTTTTTTTTTGCCAAATATTTTGTCAACACTTAAATAACATTATGTTAAAATATTTGCACTCAGCAAGCACAGAAATGTTCTTAAAATGTTTTTTCAAAACGTTTTAATAACATTTAAATGTCGGGTTATATAAAGATCATGAAAACGTTTTTAAAACGTTATTGCAAATATTTTGGGCAAACATTTTTCGCAAAATATTTTTTCAACCCCAAAATAACATTCTGTTTAGAATGTCTTGTATCAAGTTTTTTTTGGAATGTTATTAAAGGTTTTTATACCCTTTATATATTTAAACGGTTTTTGACAACCTTTTATAACCTTTTGCGAATGATGTGAAAATTCATATTCTGGTTAATTCAGGGTTGACAAACCCAGCAATCTAAGTACAGTTTTTAAGTCATTTTATTTCAAACACCTGTATGCTTTCAATATTTTTAATCCATATAAAGTTAAGAATTTGGTGAATTTATTCAAACTTGATTTTTTGACAGCGTTTTCACATACCCCAACTTACACTGAATTGGAATCAGCTAATGTTAATTTGTAGGAAAACAGAATAATTTTGAACTAATGTCGTAATTGCGACATGAAAGCCCCATATACGCCATGTTAAATGGTCAAGATAGCAAGTGAGACTTTCTTTAATTTCACCTTATTAGTTCGGTTTAAGGGGGTACTACACCCCTCGATAAATGTTTGTCTATTTTTGCATTTTTCTCAAAAACTAATAACACAGTGGTAACAAAAGTTACGTATATTATAGGGGCAAGGAATCCAGTTACTACACTGGAATTTCAGTGACCCAAGACAAGTGGTTTGTATTTATGATAAGAAAAGAGGTACCGCTAGAATGTACCTCATTTACTATCATATAAACTGAACCGCTTGTCTTTAGTCACTGAAATTTCAGTGTAGTAATCGGATTCCTTGCCCCAATAATATACATAACTTTAGTTATCAGTGTGTTATTATTTTTTGAGAAAAATGCAAAAATAGTCACGAATTTACCACAGGGGTGTAGTACCCCCTTAAAATGAACAGAAACCTTAACTGACAGTTACTTGCTAATAGTATTTCATTATTTTTGGTAAAGAATAACAAAAATTAAAAATTGGAATTTGACGGAAATCATACATTGTGGCTTTGAATCACCAAACACTTTCCAGCGACTGATACAGATTCCGTATCTCCCACAATAATTCTTGTTAGATATCAAATTAAGAGGCATTAGATAAATACTTTGCCTCTACACCAGGCACAAAAAACAGAAACTCGTCAGTTATATTCATCCTTGCTGTTCAATAACTTGATAATTTTGGATTATTCTGAAATATACATTTTGTTAATTGGACTTTGCTTTCTCATTTGACACCCTGTTCGTGAAAAACGAACAAGAATTGACCAAGATATGCGCCTCCAAAGCCTCAAACCCCAAAAAGAAAAGTTGCATTTTCAACGGTTTTCAATGGGAACGCATCGTTGTATTGCACACAAGTACCACGGGCCAATCAATAAAGCACACAGTGTAACAGGCACAATTGAATCGTTAAAATTGCAACTTTTCATTTTGGGGTTTGAGAGTTTGGAGGCGCATGTCTTGGTCAATTCTTGCTCAATGTTCACGAACAGGGTGCCAAATGAGAAAGAAAAGTCCAATTAACAAAATGTATATTTCAGAATAAGTTATTGAACATCAAGGATGAATATAACTGACGAGTTTCTTTTTGTACCTGGTGTATATTGCAAGTGACGAAGTGGTAAGAAGGAATGTATATTTTTTTAAATACTTAGATATAAGGACTTCTAACAGAGGCAATTAATAATGGTAAATCAATTGAATTCAAAATCATCATGCTAATAGTAAAAGTCATCTTCAAAATAGAATATTATCAATTGAAGCTAAACAGCCAGGTAAAAATAGTTAGGCGAAGTTCAATTGCTTACCTGATTCGGCTTTGACAGACACGTAAGTGACGAGAAAAAAAATGAAATAAAGATTCCACTTAATTCACTTGGCAATCCAATCAATACAAAATATTAAAATATACAGCTAGAATGGACAGGTTTCTTATAACAGCCCATAAAAAGGAGTAAGGAAAATATTCATATGACTATTTGTGTCAATCAAACCTACATTTTGTGTCACACACGACAGCGCAAAACAATTATCGCTATGAATAACCTTAGCGCCTGCGAGAATCTTCTGTCATGATAAACCATTACAAGTTTGCCTTAATGAGGAATTACCTCACAAAGCATTCCTACGTATAGGGACTAATCAAATTGCTTTCACAAAATCAAATTTAAGGCTTGTATTATTGATTTATGGCCCGAAGATGACCCCGCAAATTTAGCTCACTTAATTTCACATGTGGTGGGATAAGATTCATCAATCCTTTTACTGTTTGCTTGAATGAAAATGACGCGATCGGTGAAAAATGACTAGTCTTTCAGGCAATATGGTATGTTCTTTTTTTTTAACGGATAATGATAGCTCACGAAGTTAGTTGCCATTCCTCTCTTTGTCTAAGTGTCTGATAAGGTCCCTAAATGCCGCTTATGTTTAGTGCATGTAGACTCGTCTTATAATCAAAATGGAGTATTTCCAATACGCCAAAGACACAAACTTCTTTCAAATAACACTTGACTTCGAGCTTCTGAAGCTGCTTACCTTCGAATCAAGTTTCATTATCTTCTGAAGAAAGGGTATAGAGACTATAGAGACAGGTCAAGCCAAACTACAAATTTGTATGCCTATTATATCTAAATCTTATATCTAAATCTTTTAAGATTTAGATATAATAGGCATACAAATTTGCGATTTAAAAATCACATTATTATATCTTAAATTCTAAAATCACATTCAATTGTAAATTTTGATTGACAAAACCAGTAAATATTTACTAACTTAAACTGTGTAGACTCGCATTCATCTGGGTATGTTGAAATTACGATTTATATTAAATCTAGTCAACCAGACATACCAATTTTTGACGGACGAACCGACTTTAAAAACCTTCAGTCTTCAGCTGGGTTGTGATGCAAATGACCTTGAGTACCGGACACTTACAGTATTGATGACAATCAGCGAGGAATGTCCTCTATGATCCCTCATCCGTGGAGGAGGCGCCGGGCCAAACTGTCAAACGACTGGGGCCGATACTCAAGGTCATTTGCATCACAACCCAGCTGAAGACTAAAGGTTTCCGTCGTAACGTCGGTTTGTCCGTCAAAAATAGCTATGTCTGGTTGACCAGATTTAAATTAAATCTTAAATTTACTAGTTTAAATTCTCGTCCAACTCATCGGGGACTTCATCAGATATGAGCATCTTATCCACTTTCCTGAGAAACTGAAATTTGAAGTACAAACTTCATAAATCTTTTCACTTAAATCACATTGTTAATGGCTCCCAATTGAACGTTTTGGCAATACAGTTGTTCGGCGATTACATTGGCCATCAAAAGTGAAGGTTGAATTAATTTGGCAATTCCATATTAGTATAATTTATTATTTGATAGAATGGAAAGTTTCGCAAAAATGGTTTGAACATACCACAGAAGTGGTAGTACAGTGAGTTGAGCATGCACTCGTCATACATAAGAGCTACATTTTAACTCATTGACGCGGTCACGTAATGTACAGATGAAACCTGGTTTCTCACAACACCATCATTATTAAATTTACTACTAGATAATGGATATCACCATGACTACATGCACATTTTCTTTCAAAAAGTGTTCATTTTTTTCAACACATAAGTGTTCACAGTGTTCTTGGTGTCTTAAGGTTCCTGTAATTCTACCACATAAAATGTTAGGATGAAAAACTGGTATAGGCCAGTTTGCGGATTGTGATGCTATGTCTCACACACGCGAGTGAATACGTGCGATAAACACTTTTTACTCGGCGATAATCCCCACTGGCATTTGTTCTAGCTTCTTTTATTGATTGTGTATTTATGCCTGACCATAGATAAAGGAAATATTATAACATCTATTGAATAATTCATAGTCACAACTTTCGTGTAAGTTCGTGAAGTTGGTATAAAACAAACACAAGGATAAAGTTGGTATAATTTTACTTAAATACGGGTTATATACACATATAAGCATCAGACTATACTACAGCATATTTATTATGCCAACTCTCAATGCGGAGATTATTGGTGAAGATAATATTTATATTTTCAGAGTGCAGCTAAGAAATAGTAAGTGTCTGATTTGATGAGCCTATGAGCATAAGATGAAATATATTGAATATTTACCCTTAGGATTGTTATCTGCACAAAGAATATGGCATCTATTTATAAATCATAGTTCATTTGGAATACACTACTCTCGCTTGATGTATTAAAAACCTTTCAATGAGTAAAAATATGACGGATGAAACATGAAACACAGACGATTTAGAATACAGTTTGACTCGTAGCTTGATTTGCGCTTTCAAAAATTATCAATATAAAACCAGGATGTTTTTAGACATACAGGTTATATTTTGGTATTTCATCAGCGCAAAATAATGCCGAGTTATACCTAATAATCAATGTTTGGCTGTCTCTGTGTGACATCTTCGTGGTATTATCATTAATGATACATGATACCATGTGAAAAGTATCAAATATTCTCTCCTTGTAAAAATGCAAGCGCGGCGGTAATGTTGTTTTACCAGTTGCCGGGTGCGCGAATAAAAAGAAAATAAACCGAATTGGATGAATACAAGACAATGTAAGTGATAAAGAAATTCAAGGACGCTTACGACTTTCTTGTACTCTATCGATCAGTTATCATTGAATAGCTACTAATTTGTAGATGACTTAATCTCACTCTTCTTAACATTTTTTTTGAGTAAATTCTAAATCTGGTAATATCTGTAAAAGTGCGATTTTTCTCAGAAAATTGTGTATTTTTGAAATGCCGACAGCATTCGTAAGGCATTATCATCAAATATTCGTGTGCCTTCAAAATACCGCGATGGATAAAATTAATTCAAAATTTTATTGAATTATTTTGGACGCCCTTTCAAGATATGAATAAAATTATGTGAAATAGGATTAAGCGTGATATAGAATGCATAATATTCTGCATTCGTAGATCAATAATTGAGATTGAACTGATACGGGATGTATAAATAGCTATGCATTTGAGTGTATCATATCAGCTTTATCCACGTAAAATAAGTAAATTCCTTTCGACAATATTTATTAACAAATAATATTTGCATAAGATAACATTACTGGTGAATTAGAAATTATTTATAATAGCAATTGCTTTTTTAATTCATATGATTCTATTTACCTTCATGCTGCATTGAGAATTGAAGAACACCATATGTTCGCTAAGTAAATATCAAAAAGGCTATCATGTTTATTTTACATCTATGTAAACTCCTTTAAAAACGATGCCTTGATATTCTTTGAAATACAAGGTATAACAGATTGTGGTCAGCTTTACACGGTTTTTTAACGACCACGCACAAAAGTAGTTGAATTATCTTTTGTTGTTGCATTACCTTTTATCAGTAAGCAACTGTTTTGATCTTTCCGTCAAAGATTACAGTCCAAGGTAAGAGTAATTAAGTCTTTAATTAAAGAGGTTAATATATATTGTAAAAAACCCAAATATAATCACTAACTTTAAAAACGTGATAAGAGATAAAGTCTTACAACAAAATGTATTATTTAAAGGTAACTTATTATTGCTGATTTTGTTTTACAAAACATTGAATTGACATACCTGCATTTGTAATGCTTAAGTGTGAATCAATTTCGAAAAGAGCATATCTTTGCAGTATATATCATATTTCCTTTATAATTATGACAAAAGAATGCAATTAATTTATTATTTTACTCTGTTCCTTTCAAAATACATTTCTAAATCACAGTGTGTAAGAATGAAAACCTGTTATGGGCCCTCAGTGGTTTTTGTGTTCTTGATGCTTAGACATTCACTACTGTTCTTATCTCTTATCGTACCAAATATAATAGCTAATGTTTCCGAATCGTCTAATATAATGGGGAAGCAGCAACGATACAATTTCTTTTATAACCACGCTAGGTCAACATATAAAATATCCAGTTTCATGCACAGTAGAAACAAACACCAGCCTCACGATATTATACCAGCTTAAAACATGAAACATGATTCGTAACAAGTGAAAGCCAGAAATGAGTGACAATTGTAAACGGTAAAGAATACCTGAAGCCGAAATAATGGATTAATTACAATTGAATGAAAATTAACCTTTGATACCACCTGTCGTATCATCTAGTTTCCATTCTTATATATATATATCTATATATATTATATAACCTAAGTGTTTCGTACCAATGTATTTACTTTAATTGTTCTAAAGCACTTTTGATTCTCGCATAATTTAGTTTATTGAAAAATTTGAATTTGCGTTCATTTGAGAATCTTCATCGGTATTTCTATGGCATTATGCTAAACGTGTCATATCGATTATTGATATCGTTCTCTTTCAGATCATTTTACTAAATTTATTTTTGATTAGTTTCAATATAATAAGACTTTTACGCATTGGTAAGCTAAGATATAGTTACAAGAAGAGATGAATTGGACAAGTATAGTTTAAGATAATTTTTGTTTTTATTATGATGTTAAGCGGGAAATAATTATCACAAATAAAAAAAATGGAAACAAATAATGTTTAAAACTTGTTTTCTAAAATCTTCCATTGCAAATTACACCATTAACAGAATTCCAACGCAAATGCCTCGCAAATTAAGACATACGATATTTTTTCTTCCTAGATACAAAATTGAATTTTGCATGGAACCGTTTTGACCGTAACATAGTGCTTTTATTAGATTATGAAGCGCTGTTTATATTGATAACTCAATCGATGCACACACACCAAACGGAAATAACAACGTTCTAGTTTTCTTACTAAAAACAAATGACCAAATTGCAAAACAGTCAGATACAGTCGATTCTCGCTAATTTACTGATTCATGAAATAACATTTTGTATTTTAGATTTAGTTTATCCGCTGCCAATCTTTTGTTTAAAACCAAAACCCACGTACTGTACATGAACTATTAACAACATCATCAATTAACAAGCATACAAACTATAATTGACCGCCACGTTGCGCTACTCTCCATTGAGTACAGTAACTACCGCTAACCCAGGAGAGATATTAATGATAGATGATTACTACTTAGTATTAGCTATCCGTCCTACCTGCTCGCCTGGCAATCCTGCATAAAAGCAGTAAAAAGAAAAGTAACAGTCGTTGGCAGGACGCAAACATGATTGTATGACTTGACGAACTCGACGTTGGTCTAGATCCCAAAACAAAAATACTACAAAAAGACAACATAGGTTCAAAATGATGCACCCGAAGTAGGCTCCTAAGATCACCAAAAGGTAAAGACACAGTAGTTCCTCAGCATCCTAGGGTTCCTGGAGTGTACAGCCGTTGAACAATTTTATAACCAGTAGTTGTATGGTGGTTTTTCAAACAATTCAAGCCACATGCTGATGTTAGATTTACAATGTTAAACTTCCAATAGATAGTAGTAATAGTCAGCATGCTCCGATGATGATTAAGAAAGAAAGTTGTAATTTTTGGGTAACAGCGATTTTAGACCATCGGTGTTCTCCTGCGGCGAGCGAAACGATGTTTGAAAGCGTATCTGCACCATTGGCCCATTATACGAAGCGTTTGGTATTAATATTGATTAAAAAGAGATACTTAGTTGAAAAAGAGGGCGCACTCATCGATACTTAACTGTCCTTAGCTCTTTAAGTTGTTGGCATTTTTTTGTCGCGGTGAGAGATAATGTTACTTGAGGTCGATGGTGCCGTGTGATGTGTCTTTTTATGTTGATTAAAACGCATTACGATTAAGAAAAGAGTATATATTTCGCTACTCTCTATTAAACCAACTATTTGTTATTGTTATGTCGATTGAAAGCGAAAAAAGTATAGAAAAAGTCCCAGAACAGTATCTTGCTAATGGTATATGAATGCTGACTACGTATGCAAACTATTTTGGTAGAAATCGTTTTATGATGTACTAAAACTAACAAAACCACAAGCAAATGATCAATCTTTAATATGCCTTAAAGGTCGTCGAATTTCTTTAATAAAGCCTTATGCTGTTAATGGTATACTACATAAAATGTTTAAAATTATCACTAAATGGTCCTGAAACACAATACAAACATCTGCTGTGAGCTATTAAATTTATATGGTTAATCGTTTTGTATTATATAACATTCAAGACGCTTAGGATATTTCTCGCTATACATTATGCTTAAAATAGTTCATTACTGCAGCTGCATAAAGGAGTATTTTCTAGATTCCCTGCAACCATGAGTTTCACACACGCAGCGCTGCTTTAGGCGTCCGTGTATTGTTTAATGGCATGTATGATAATTGAATGCTAAATTCGTAACAATCAAGTGGATTAATCATGTATTAAGGTATACAAAAGGGGGCTCTATATCGATGTTATCTATCATACCCGTTTAATACCAGATGTTGATAGGAAATATATCATCATCATCATCGTCGTCGTCGCATCGTCGTCGTCATCATCGTTATCATCACCGTCATTATCGTCGTCATCATCGTCATCATCACCGTCATTATCGTCATTATCATTATCATTATTATCATCATCATCACCATCGTCGTCGTCATCGTCATCATCGTCATTATCGTCATCGTCGCTATTATCATCATTATTATCATCATCATCGTTGTCGTCGTCGTAATATTCATCATCTTCGTCCTCTTTATCATTATCATCACCGCCGTCGTCGTCATTACCATTATTGCTATCATCATCGTCGTTGTTGTCGTCATCGTCGTTGTCATCATCGTCGTCATCACCACTGTCATCGTCATATCATCATTATTATCATCATCATCGTTGTCGTCGTCGTAATATTCATCATCTTCGTCCTCTTTATCATTATCATCACCGCCGTCGTCGTCATTACCATTATTGCTATCATCATCGTCGTCATTGTCGTCATCATCATCATCAGTATCATCATCATCATCATCACCGCTATCATCATCATCATCATCATCATCGTTGTCTTCGTCGTCGTCGTCGTCGTCGTCATCATCATCATCATCATCATATCACCGTCATCATCATCATCAATATTATCATCATCGTCGTCGTCGTCGTTGTCGTCATCATCATCAGTATCATCATCATCATCATCATCATCATCATCATCGTCGTCGTTGTCGTCATCACCATCACCATCACCATCATCATCATCATATCACCATCATCATCATCATTACCATCATCATCATTATTACCACCATCATCATCATTACCATCATCATCATCATCATTACCATCATCATCATCATCATCACCATCATCGTCATTATCATTATCATTGGCACACAAAGCATTCGTAGTCAGTTCCAAACAACACTTTTAATTAAATTGTCCGAGTGAAACAACCTTCCTTGTTTAAATGAAAATATCTGTGGTATAACAGCAAAAACATCTTATATCATGTGTGTTCCCCATAGAAGCTAGTGCATAATACTTGTTATTTATACCATGTACATTGTTGACATTAACAGTCAAGTAACATCCACAATACATTCCAGTCAACAGTGACATAAGGATGGTGTGTCTTCATAATTCATGACCATTTTTCAGAAAACCCAGATGTTGTGTATAGTATTAGAACTGCATGTGTTATATCGTCGCGTCAAGCACTAACTTTTACGATACACAAGCTGTATCAAAATTATTGGTATCCAACAGTTTTTGCTATTGAAAAGCCTGCTTTATCCAAATCTAACATCGGGTCCTTTTATTTTGAAATGACCACAATATATAATTAAAGACAGAGATAAAAAGAATTTATCGCGTCTGACGTCATCTGTCAATCAAACTCGAGCACGGTTTGTTTACAAATGTTGTGATGATGATTTGCTGAACTTTTGTTAATTTTGATAAACACAAACCATCTCAAAAGTTAGGTCTTTATAGAAAACTTTCTTTGCTGTCAACAATGCTTTTGCTTTTGCCTTGTAAAAGTACGTAATTTTTCGCCATTTGCTGTTGTTCCTTTTCTCCGATCAGCACCAGATAGATCGGTCTTCCTTTTACGCGCTATTAACCTGTGTAAACCAATCAAGGATCGTAATTGACAGTGACATCAGACGCGATAAATTCGTTTTATCCCTGTCTTTAATTATAGCTTTATGGTTCAATACCACTAATTACCTATTACACAGTTTTCAATGGAAAAATGACTAATTTCGGGCGGGATTTTGCCATGGTCAAAACTCTCACAGTTAAACGCCATTAATATTAGGTGAAATTAGATGATTTAGATCCCAAATGATCAAAAACTCAACATAGATTCACTTGATACTTTCCTTATTTTAACCAGGGATATGAGTTTAACGCACTGAACCGTAAACACTTTAAAATGGCAATGCGCCCTCGAAGCTGAAAGTTACAATTAGGTAGGACGAATATTTACTAAAAGCCGATGCCGTGCGGAGGAAATTTGGTAATAGAACAACGGAAATGTCATGAGTATCACAATCCAAAATGTACTTTTCAGATGCCACACAGCCAACTAGTCGTATTTCGATTCATCGCCCAAGCCTATTAGTGGTATATAATCTTATGACATTCCCTCATTTCAAGTTCTGAATTTTAGTTTCTCTATTGTTCATAAACCCAAAATCAGGGGATTAAAAAGTGGAGCGGAACTGGTCTGCAATCATAACACTTTTGTGCTGGGAGGACAAAGCAGGGCAAGTTACCATTCATAAGTATATAATGACCTATTGTGTTATTAGGTAATCATTATCGGATATCTATCACCGCGGGCGGTAGTCGATGCTGTCTATCAAATCTGATAAGTCTGTCGTTGGTGGCCTACTTTCAGATCACCGTAATTTATTCCGAAACCATAACACGTTGTTTCTAACAAAGGGTACAAACAAAGAATTCGATAATGATGTCAGTCAAGAGCTTAGGCAGGATAATAGAAAACCACGTGACCAAAACCAATCCTAATACTCATAATCAACACATTGCATGGATCCATTGTTTCATTTTGGATGTAGAAGTACCCAGAAAACACAAAACTTTTTCGACATTATTCGCAAAGGGTTAGAAAAGGTTGCCAGAAAACGTTTAAATGTCGGGTTACATGAAGCGTATAAAACATTTCCATAATATTGAATGACATTTTTTGAAAACTTACTGCAAAATATTCTAACATATTGTTATTTTTAAATAACACTTAAAAGTGTTGACAAACTATTTGGCAAAAATGTTTACAACAAATATTTTACAATAACATTTTGACAACATTTTAAAATGTTCTTATAGTGTATTTTCATACAACGTTTGAAAACCCTTTTCATGATTTTATATTACCCGACATTTCACGTTATTAAAACGTTTTTAACAAAGCCAAAACTGCCCAAAATATAACCGGTTTTGAAAACGTGTTGTATTATTTTGCTGGGCTATTGTCTGTAATCAGAAAACCAATGGGCATCAATCATTAGTTTGTGATACAGCCTGTATTTTAGCTAAAATTAAAGGGAAATTGTCCACTTTTGCTCATGTACAAAGAGAATCCATTTATATGGGAACAATATTTATTTCTAAAATACTAACTTATAAATTTCAAACCAATATTTGTTACATTAATAACTAAACTCCTTATAATTAAAATAGTATTGTGAATGAATGCATAGGTGTTGTTTATACCTAGCAGATAAAATAACAGAAAATTATAGCGGACGGAATGGTATCAGTTTCCTGTTTCGAGTTCATATAGGTTAAACAATCCTTAAGCCAGACACAGCCATTCATTTCACATTTTATTTAAGTGCATATTGTTAGAGTCAATTTTCAATTCACTTGCTTAGGCAGCCAGGACTAAAAACTTATTAACAATAAATGAATCTACGTACAAATAATGAATAAGAAAATTCTGGCGTGTCTTGCTTTAAAGGCCCATTTAGTGATTTGTTGAACCCAAACACCTCGGCTAAAATTCTTACAAATTCAGATTTTTAAATTTTTTGTGAAACAGACAAGTAGCAAACTTGGAGGCAATCGGATGAAAACAAAGTCGGGCGTGAAAAGGAAGATAAAATATTTATATTTAAGTATAAATATGAGTATTAGGCATGCTATCATTTTTTGTCCTTATCGCACGACAAGGTTGTTGAATTCGGCATCGGTATGACACGTCGCTGGCAGTAGACACCAAACATGCACCGACCAACATGCAGTTACACTAGACAAAGTATATTGAACAGAAAATCTCTGAATGGGCCTTTAAGGTTATTAATTATTTTAAACTGTCGTGATTTGGTAGTTCACAGCATCTTACGAATGGTAGTGAGCTTTGGCAAAAAGTACATTGCTCAATTCATAGCGAGTGTGTAGAAGAATGAAAATATCACATATATACTTTTATAGGTGCTGCGGTTCTTTAGTTACGTTGTAAAGAGTACATAACTCATTTACAACAATAAATTAAGCAAGTTTGCAAAATATACGATTTGTAGAATGAACTTTTGCAAAACATCAAGGTGTTGTTTTTCAATAATATATTGATCTAGATAATGAAAATCAATTTTTAGGTTGCTTCGACCAACAATACCTCGTCTACCCTTAAAGGATGATGTATCCATTGACAACATCATTTATGCATTGACACACCGTATCCACCTGTTCCTATGTTACACTTGCAATCTTGGTGCCATTAGTGACCTTGTTATTTTCTTATTACAGTATGTGCAATATTAAGGCGAAAAGAGATTGCTTTCATTGCCAAGCCAGTGTTCAACCTTTCCTCTATTCTAGACTGGACAAGTTATAACTGTCTCAACTAGTCCAACAAGATATCAACATGCCACGATGTGTCAAAACATGTTGCATAATCAATCGTATCAAACGCTTTTGCTGAGACACCGAGCATGTACCGAGAATGGCATTTTATACTTATGATCATTTTTATGAAAATTTACGACCGAACAAGTAGCAACCGTAACACTTCTGCGATGCGTATACAACTTTCAAAGTTATGCAAACAGAGGTGACGACTCAACGTCTCCTCCTAGGGACGGGGACTCTCAAGGTTCATTTGGCGACCTCCAAATTTATCATCGCGACAGAGAATTTTGACCAGAAACGATGGATCACTAATTAAAATGCATGTTTCTCGTCAACATGGTCAATGGTCAGCAAGTGACCGAACCTTGACAGGTGCTGTGCACCACAGGCTGCAAGTCGATAAACTTTACCAGGTATTTCAAATGATACCTTTAAAGGTAATACAAATATTGATTTTCAACATGTGTAGACTGGGTTAAGCTTTGTAACACTTTAATTTATAAGAACTCGCCGAAGTGCTGTAAGCTATATTAGCACTAAGAGAAGATGACAATGCAAGTAGGATCCAAAAGCACTTTGTGACATTGAATTTAAATATTTTATAATGAAAGAAGATTGTCTGTGAAGGGGGAAGACGGTTACATAACACAACCACAACTTTTGTAACCGTAAGTCAACTTCCTTTTCAACAAATGCCGCAAATAATATATATGTATTCCAGAAAATTGATCCTGGCGGAGGAACTATACTTACTACTACATAATGTAAGTGTATTTCGTTGGTTTACCAATGAAAATGTAATACCATGTCGATTATTGAAGAACAAATAAGAAATGAAAAAGACCTAGTTCATGTTCAATAATTTAAATACGCTAATATCTACTTTGCTTAATTTCAACTAGTGAGTTTCCAGGCTATCCCAGCAAACACAAAAACGTTTTAAAAACGTTTTAAATAAGTTATATTTTGGCTTTTGGTTTAGGTAAAAACGTTTTAATAACATTAAAATGTCGGGTTATATAAAAGTCATGATAATCGTTTTAAAACGTTTTGTATGAAAACACACTACAACAATATTTTTAAATGTTTTCAAAAATGTTATTGTAAACTATTTTTGCAAACATTTTGCCCAAATATTTTGTCAACACTTAAATAACATAATGTTAAAATTTATAAATACAGAAAATACTGAAAAGTTTTTTACAAAACCTTTTAATAACATTTAAATGTCGGGTTATATAAAGGTCATGAAAACATTTTAAAAACGTTATTGTAAATATTTTGGGCAAACATTTTTGCAAAATATTTTTTCAACCCCAAAATAACATTCTGTTTAGAATGGTGGTTTGTACCAAGTTTTCAAAAATGTTATGGTTATGTTGGAATATGTTATTAAAACGTTTTTATACCCTTTATAATTATAACCCGACATTTAAATCTTTTCTGTAAAACATTTGTGTTTGCTATGCAGTAAATTACCAACAAATGTTTTTTAATGTTATGAAAACGGTTTATACCATTAAACGGTTTATACCTTTATTTAACCCGACATTTAAACGTTTTCTGACAATCTTTTATAACCTTTTGCGAATGATGTCGAAAACGTTTTGTGTTTGCTGGGATATTTATCATGTATTCGTGTGATGGGGTGTTGGTAGGGTGTATAAATGGGCTGGGGTGGGAGGATGTGTGAGGAGTCGGGGTGTTTATACTTGCGTGCTTGTAAGGAATTTATTGTAGGGGGTTAGATATACTTGTTCATGTGCACAATTTGTAATCAACTGTGCACTGCATAGCCAACTAAACTGCCGTGGGTATTATACATTACAATACGCTTATGACAGAATATATAACGTTTAGGGATCGAGTAATCGATCTCATCAACACTAATTAGACAAATAGTAATTAATTCAGGTCACAATCAATCAATATGCGGTGTCTTTTTATATAGCAATTTGTATGCTTTGTGTATAAAAGCACCAAGGGGGTTAGCAATAATTATGGCTTTAATTTGATCTCAACGATGTAAATTAATTCACGGAAGTCCGTGTTTTCCAGACTAACGCAGGCCTGCTTTAATGACCCACAATAATATTCTGCAATCCATCGCAATCCATTAGAAAAACATATTTAGAATTAGATGATTTTACCATGTTTCTCGCATAGGAGCCACTTTCAACATTTGAAATAAAGTAGTTTTGATCTTGTCTTATATTATTATTTTATATTAACATTAAAAGCACATTAATGGAATTTGTAATAATTTATTCGAAAGGATGTTTTTTTTTTCTTCAAAATCTTACCATGTTTTATATCGCGAATAAAGATGTTAAAATTGATATACATTATAAGACTGATCACTATCACCATGTGAAACAATGCTTTTGTCTTTCAATAATCACTTTTTATTAACATTGGATTTGTGTTTAATGGAATTTTTTACTTGCATTCCAAAAGAAATATTGATAACTATTTTAAACCAGAATTTGTACTGATTATAAATTTAGAATTAGAAATATGATATCTGAAACAGATAGTGAGACGTATTGTTTTTTTCTTCTTTTTATTTTGTTAGCTAGGTGTAATTATGCTTCTGCATCTAGTTATTATTCATATTATGATTTAAAACTATGAGATTGACAACGTAGTAACTGGAATAGCACATTTCTATCATTTGAAAACGTTTTATTTGCACAATATTTTTGATTATAATTATAATTTTGATTTTTTGAAATTCGCGATATAATACAAATTTTATGGCAGTATTAAAATTGCAAGCAAGCAAGTTTGTTTTCAATTTAGTCGTTGTAGAAGTGGCGCATCTGTCATTGTTTGGTGTGAATTGAAGTTAGTACAGCGCCACCAATGCTGTATAATCTATAAAAGAGTACCTTTTTCTTTCGTCAAATATTCCTTGGTACATACCAATTTGTGTGTGTCGCAGCAGTTGACAGAGGTCGCGGTTATTGTTGTTGTTGTTGTTTGCAAGTTACATAATGTTCAGGATATTAAGAAAATGTCACTTGGAAATACACATATAGACAATGACAATACGCACACCATCAACTCCACCCACCTACCCAACACACCCCATACCCCGACCCTCCTACCCAACACACCCCTACCCGAACCCCTCCCCCTACACACACACGCACAACTACCTATGCAATATAATATCAAAATGAAATCGAACTACGGTAGTTTTATGGAGCAAA